>NW_015505889.1:648437-695210 GCF_001515645.1 Sinocyclocheilus grahami | reverse complement strand
AAAAAAAGTTTGAAAATAAATAGCCTATTAAGTCTAAATATTTAAGTATTTGGCGCTGTGATGAACATCATAGCAAATACACAAATCTGAATGGCTGTTTAAATAATATAAACACGATTCAGAAGCAAAAAGTAGTGCAGCTGCTTTGTTTACAGGGTTTACAGGGTAACGGCTGCATTTAAATGAATTATTATTATTATTATTGCTGCAGTTTAGCACCATCTGTTATCAGAGAGTGAAAGTGCGCTTTCCTCCAGAGTCTCTTGCATGTTCCTCCATGTGCTTCTGGTCCGGCTTGTTTACATCAGAGTGTGCACGCTTCTTTCATGCAGCATACAGCGCTGTTGTGCATTTTGACCAGTTGATGGGAAAAGTATTCTTAAAATGCATTCAAAATTCGGAATAATTTGTAATATATAATTATTCACGGTATTTAGAAGTGCCCACAATAACAATATCATGCATATTCATTACCGTGATATATCGCATTACCCAATTCCGGCACAAGTCTACCTGTAATACCTTCGTTCATCGTTGGAACACAAATTAAGATATTTTTGATGAAATCCGAGTTCTTTCTGATCCTGCTTAGACAACAATGCGATTACCAGAAAGGTAGTAAGGACCTCATTAAAATAGTCCATTTGACATCAGTGGTTCAACCGCAATTTTATGAAGCTACGAGAATACTTTTTGTGTGTAAAGAAAACAAAAATAGCAACTTTATTCAAAAAAATGTTTTTTCCCGTGTTAGTCTCCGCCCCGCATTCAGAAAAAGTAACACGACGGATGCGTGTGGTGTTGCTGATGCTGGAGCCGGTGTTCTGACATGGTACTGTCGTAAGCGTGTGTCAAAGTTTGAAACGGAAGAGAAAAAATAGTTGAAGTTGTTGAACCACTGACTATTTTTATCAATGTCCTGACTACCTTTCTGTGCCCTGAACGTGGTAGTTCCCTTGCTGTCTATGCAGGGGCAGAACGCTCTTGGATTTCATCAAAAATATCTTAATTTGTGTTACGAAGATGAACAAAGATCTTACAGGTTTGAAATGACATGAGGGTAAGTAATTAATGACAGAAGTTTAATTTTTGGGTGAACTATCCCTTTAAGAATAGGAACATTGATGTGCTATGGTTTTATGATTTTAAATGCCCTGCATTACTATTTACATTGGGCAAACATTGACTGTTTGGTCAGCTGCTAAAATAATTAGTTATGCAGGCCCTAATTTATACAAATATTACATATTTTTTAATTTTGTTACATGTTGCTGCCATAATAATTGTCTATTTCAGAAGCGTGTGTAATTTTGTTCTCGTTTTTCACTATAGAGGTGCGGTGACTTCCTGTATTATTCTTGACAAAATATATCTATCCGTATTTAAAATGAAGCAAAGCACAACAGTTGCCAGAGGGTGCTTGGTGACTTTGGATTGATCTCTTTTTCTAAACTCAAGACAGGTGGATTGGGACGGCAGTTCAATTACCACACAACCTCTGTTTGTAAAAAAACAGTAGGTAATGCAGCCAGGAGTTTTCACATGGATAGTGGAAAGAAAAACAGTCATTCTGGATATGGACCGCAATAAAATCATCAACTTACCACTGTAAATGTTAAAAAATTATCTTTAAAAAAATCTACCAGCATTCATCCGAAATTGAGTAGTTCCAGTTCCAGAAGCTGTGACCATTGGCAATACTTTTTACATCACAAAATATAAGAATAAAATAGAATTGTTTTTCTGTGGCAGAAAGAGAAAGCCAGAGATTTCAAACAGCACATAGTGAAATACCTGGAGTCCCTGCTTCACACACAGCATAGGGTAAGTGTTTGTTTACACCACTGTAGTGTACACACCACTATACACCACTGAATAGTCTTTCATGAATTGCTATTTATCTTAAACCAGCTGGTGAAGTGTTGGGAGGCCTTCCTGCCTGAGGCCAAAGCCATCGCTTGATCAGAGCCTTGCCTCACACGCTCCTAACCTTTGACCTTGACAACAGACAATCAACAGTTCTCTCTTCCTATTTCCTTTGCTCTCTGTGTGTGAAATAACATTGTACATCTTAATACTCGTTCATCGATAAGCAGATCCCCAGATTGTGATGGTAAACCTGTGCAGTGACACAACTGAATGTTGAGTGTAGAGGTTAAAGGGCAGAGCGGCATTAAAAAAGAACAGCTGTGTGTGAGGTGCAGCAAGAATATTTTTTTATGTGTGCACGTATGTGTGTGTGTGTGTGTTCGGTGTTATCCTTAAGGTTTTTAATGGTGCTTGGCCTGTGTAATGTTTCAGTAGAGACATTAAAGATTGTAATCCATTCCAGATAATAGAGAGAAACCCTTGAGATGTTCGCAAGGCACTCAACTCAGCCTGATGTTGCACCACATTCTTAAATTGATAGCAAAGTCAGAGTATGATATAGAAAAAAAAAAGATTCACAGACTATGAAGGGAAAATGTTTGGTGTCTTTTGAATGAAGTCCCATATTTTGTGTTGATAGTTTTAACTGAATTTGTATGTTCTCAAACAGTTGCACTGATCTGGACTGGTCCAGATAAAGGTCTACTTGCAGTATAGGTGTCCAAACATTTCTATTAAAAATTCTAAAAGAACTTGTTAAAACATACATTACAAAAAAAGTTTAATTAATTTTAGGAGAATGTGTAAAAACATTTGTACTGTGGATGCTTTGTCTTTAACATTTATGCACCGCTGGTGTATTCATGATATCACAATACCTTGCAGAAACTGGGGCTTCATTTATAAAATGCATTTATGATCAGATTTGCTCCTCAATTCCATGAATTTGATTCTATGTCAAAAGTAAGGAACATTGGGATTTAACATTGGGAAAAAGCATGTGTATGAACTTCTTGTGCTCATATACCAGTAATTAAACTCGATTAAGAACATGTAAAGATAAATAGGCACATTATGCATTTATATTCACAAATTAGCAATATTTTAACTGCTTTGTGATGATTGTCACTGCAATTAGCGAATTATATAATAATATAGCCATGAAGTGGTATTAGTGTGCATACTGTCAGTGTAGTTGATGTACTTCTTCACATTGCACATGAACTGTGATTTATTAAGTTATGCATTTAGGGACATTTTTGTGCATACAGACATTTTATAAATTGTTCATATGAACATTTCAGAAACTTTTGTATATTCACACATCACTAGATCATTCTACGCATGTCTATAAATGGGGCCCCAGGACCTTAAATGGCATGGATATTGAGGGGACACCCCCATATTCAAAGCAAAGGTCCATTAATGTTTTTTAAAGCCAGATTTACACCAATAATGAATTTTGCGTTATATGTTCTTGGTAAAAACATGTTGGTTTGAAGCTCTTTTCCTGACACTAAAGACTCTGTGCTGTTACACATGTATTATAAGCTTCCATTTTGACTTATTAACATGATGTTAATGACCTGGTACAAGAAAGATGTGGATTGGTTTAAAACGGTTGTCCTGTCAAACATTGTCTATTTGATGAAAATAAAACGGAATAAAAAAAAGTTGCTGTCATCTTTTCAGATTAAAGGGATAGTTCACCCAAAAATGAAAGTTCTGTCATTATTTACTCACCCTCATGTCGTTCCAAACCCATAAGACCTCCATACATCTTCAACATGAACGGAGATCTTGCGGGTTTGGAATGACATGAGGGTGAGTAATTAATGACAAAATTTTCATTTTTGGGTGAACTATCCCGTTAAGGACACCATCTCAAACCATCAGGATTTCATCAACTAATCAATATAACATTTGTTTAAAAAAATAGGCAGCAGTACAACCATGCATACATACATACATACATACATACAGGTACAAAATATAATAACATAAAACAACTGAAATAGCGAATCCTTTAAAATGAACCACAATCAATAACACATCAGTCAGAACATCTACAGCCAGATGTGACTGCCTCCAAGTCAGTTAACATCTTCTTAAAAGCTACCAATGAGACCAGCGTATTAATTTTCATAGATTTCTGTAATTTGTTCCATGAAGAGGGAGCAGCATACCTAAAAGCCTTTTTCCCTGCTCAGTTCTAACCTTTGGAACAGACAGAAGGAAAAAATCCTGCGAACGAAGATTGCAAGTCCCAGTGTTATTTACACTGATGTAGGTCAGAAGGTAGGATGGAAGTAGACCTAAAATAGCTTTGTATATGAAGATATACCAATGTTGAAGTCTCCGCTTTTTAAAAAAAATCTTTTAATTGATCACTGACAAGGGACTCTAAAACCTTGACCAAAACAGACAATTGTGAGATCGGTCTGTAGTTATTTAAGATGGAAGGGTCACCACCTTTTAACAGGGGAACCACAAAGGCTGATTTCCAGATGAAAGGAATGACATTTGTGTTTAAGCACAAATTAAAAATATTAGTTAAAGGCACTGCAAGTTTTCCAAAATTTTGATGGGTTATTTAGGTTACGAGTAGTTTGAGAAAGAAAATGGTCAGCTTTGGCTTTTCTATTTTTTAGAGTACATGCATTACGCAGTTGCCTGAATTCAGCCAGTCAGAATTCTGATTTGATTTTCTGGCTTTTGCCCATGCCACGTTGCGCTCATGAAGGATATTTGCTAAATCAGAAGAAAACCAAGCATTGTTTCGGCCTTTAACTCTGTATTTCTTTAGCGGAGCATACTTATTAATTATATTGGTGAACCCCTCATGAAAGAGGTTCCAAGCACTATCAACATCTGTACTAATATTATTTTTTTCCCAATCATAATTCGATAACTCGTAAAGGAATTCTTGTTCTGAGAAATGCTTCATGTTACGCTTGACTATAATGCAGGGTTTAATCTTAGGTATTTTAGTATTTCTAACTGTTGCTATGACACAGTGGTCACTAATGTCGTTTGCAAATATGGAAGCTGTTGAGTACTTATGAGGAACGTTAGTTAGAATCACATCTATTAGTGATGATTTTTCCGGATTTTTAATGTTTAGCTGTGTGGGACTGTCAACAATCTGAAAGAGATTTAATGAATCACAATAAGCTCTGAAATCATCAGATACTGGTTGTAACCAGTTCCAATTTAGGTCTCCGAAGGCTACTAATTCCTAGAGTTCAAATCAGAAAGGAGTTGCATTAATGAGGGCAGAGCACCGCTAACAGCTGAAGGTGTCCTATAACAACCAACGACCGTTATACAAAGTGATTTAGAAACTTTAAGCTCGGCGTCTTCACAACATGTCGGCAGTGGCAACAACAATACTACAGCGAGAATAAAAGTTACGCCTTCTTTCTTTGTGTGAACATTTGGGCAGCGTTATGCAAATCTTCCCACATAGTGAGGTAGATATGTGGGGGCGTGTTAGAACGAGCCATTTTAGGTAGGCGTGGTTAACTCTTAACTTTTATAAAGAATATCTCTTTGGATTTGAGACTTTAGTCTTTGCAACTTTGCAGATCTTCTTTATGCATCAAGAGCTTGTAACACTCCAAAGAGAAAGGAAAAATTTAAATCGCATCATATGACCCCTTTAAATCTATTACATCAGGTAGGCAAAATGATTTATTTTCTCATGTACCACAAGCAATCAAACCAAAATTAGGCATTCTACGTTGGTGCTTTGAAGAAAAACAGGCACGCAGCGCAACGTAATAATTAACAGAAAAAAAAGACAAGAATGTGCATCCTTTCTGAAAACAATACAAAACTTTAGCATAGCATCTTGTGATCACTCTGCCAGGCTTTCGGAGAAATGTGCATAGGCTAAATCACATCATAAACACGCTTATAATTCTTAATAAATGAAAAGAACATATTCAAATACGAGTCTTTACTGTTAAATGCGATTGCCGTTATTATTGAATTTCATTAGTCCCAGTTATGATTTATGTGCAGTTGTTCACAGAAAAGTGAGCAGGACATTATGATAGTTAAAATAGAAAAAAGACATCTAACCGTCATAACCAAATTAGGTTACATTTATTGTCATATTAAATATCTCAATACACATCATTAGATGACATTAAGCACAACTTGTGTAGATTTATTTAGTAAAAAGGCTTGACTGCTTCATTTTGGCGTATATTTGTATACTTTTACCATTTAATCAATCTCAGCATACGTTAATTTTGTGTCGCTAGACATTTGCATCACTGTTAATTCTGTTACACTTTAATTAAAACTGAAACTAAACTATATAAAAACTAAATAAAAATGCGTTCACAAAATAAACTAAACTAAAACTAACAACAATATTAATTAAACTAATAAAAACTAAACTGAATTGTACAGCAAATTGGAAAACGATATTAAAATAAAACTAATAAAAAATTTAAAAACTATAATAACCTTGGTTCGATCCACATCTAGGGGGTGGAGATGGGTGGGTTTAGGGATCAGGGGGTGGAGATAGGTAGGTTTAGGGGTGGAGATGGGTGGGTTTAGGGATCAGGGGGTGGAGATAGGTAGGTTTAGGGGTGGAGATGGGTGGGTTTAGGGATCAGGGGGTGGAGATAGGTAGGTTTAGGGGTGGAGATGGGTGGGTTTAGGGATCAGGGGGTGGAGACAGGTAGGTTTAGGGGTGGAGATGGGTGGGTTTAGGAATCAGTTGGTGGAGACAGGTAGGTTTAGGTATATGTAAGGTGGGAGGAGTTGGATCTGGATCCAACCACGCCCCCTGGATCTTGTGTTCTCTGCATATAGATAATATGCAATATATTATGAGTGTAGTAACCATTTTGGCTGGGATGGCTCATCTAATTTTTTTTTTCTTTTTGCACATTTACATTGCAAGTTTGTAAGTTATGTACTAACATGTATGTGAATTACTAACATGAAAAAAATAGGGAGCAAGAATAAAAATGGCATATTGCCTCGTGAACAAAAATGTAAACTGTAAATACTTTGACAGAGGAGCAAGCTTTCTGCCTTTCTGTTTTTTGAAGTATTTGAAACATATTCATAAAATCAATAAAATGATTTACATTTCTTCCATTTACATGATATTTACCCAACAAAATAAGCATGTTCACAAGGTCAGAAATCTAGGGATTCAATATAATCTTAAAAACAGGTCTTTAAATCTAAGGGAAGAATGTTATTAATTTACTTATTCATTTTCATAATCGCTGTAAAATTATCTTATGTTTATGACATATGCTCTGCTGTTATAAATGAGTTTTTGCAAGGTGGACTCACCTTGTAGGTTTCAGTCATGTTAAGAAAAATGTCTGTTTTTTCAGTCTCGTTCATTAACTGTGTGTAACGTGGACAGTCATCCAGAGGGAAAGAAAGCAGCTGGAAAGAAAAAAAAAGACGCACAAGAACACTGTAGGCAGGTCATGTAGCCATGGAAACAGATTTGAAACCTACAGAGACATTTACTGATGCTGCTGCTCAGCAAATATGACTTCATTGCTAGAGAGGTCAGGGCCAAGTTTCAGTGAGCCACAAAATTGTGGAGAGAAAAGTGGGAACAGAACTGCAGTGTGATGGGTTCTGCAGTGAGGACCATCTCCTAAATAAATAATTATAATTTGTAGAGTTTATTTGGGGTGGAGATGGGTTGGTTTAGGGATCGGGGGGTGGAGACGGGTATAGAGAACAGTTTTACCCACAAGCCATAAAATTTGTCTATAACGACTCCCTAACGACTGTCTATTACAACTCTATAATTCACAGTAAGTCTTTCATGGTTAAGTTATCGTTTAAAATATATTCCTCTATGGAGAAAACCTCAATGCTGCACTTGATAGGGAGTTTAAAAAAACTACATTGACACACAGTCTTCAATATATCATTCATTCAAAAAGACAATACTTAATAGGCAAGATTGATTGGCAGTTTTTCCTAATGCTAGATAAAGTCATGAGTGCATGTGTGCAACTCACCTCACAGAACAATGTGTCACACACACTCCAAATAGTCTCAATGTTGGTTTTCTCCAGTCCTGTTTTATTTTTCACCATCTCTATGAAGGCCTGCATAAAATGAAATTATTATGAGTGTAGTAACCATTTTGGCTGGGATGGCTCATCTAATTTTTTTTTTCTTTTTGCACATTTACATTGCAAGTTTGTAAGTTATGTACTAACATGTATGTGAATTACTAACATGAAAAAAATAGGGAGCAAGAATAAAAATGGCATATTGCCTCGTGAACAAAAATGTAAACTGTAAATACTTTGACAGAGGAGCAAGCTTTCTGCCTTTCTGTTTTTTGAAGTATTTGAAACATATTCATAAAATCAATAAAATGATTTACATTTCTTCCATTTACATGATATTTACCCAACAAAATAAGCATGTTCACAAGGTCAGAAATCTAGGGATTCAATATAATCTTAAAAACAGGTCTTTAAATCTAAGGGAAGAATGTTATTAATTTACTTATTCATTTTCATAATCGCTGTAAAATTATCTTATGTTTATGACATATGCTCTGCTGTTATAAATGAGTTTTTGCAAGGTGGACTCACCTTGTAGGTTTCAGTCATGTTAAGAAAAATGTCTGTTTTTTCAGTCTCGTTCATTAACTGTGTGTAACGTGGACAGTCATCCAGAGGGAAAGAAAGCAGCTGGAAAGAAAAAAAAAGACGCACAAGAACACTGTAGGCAGGTCATGTAGCCATGGAAACAGATTTGAAACCTACAGAGACATTTACTGATGCTGCTGCTCAGCAAATATGACTTCATTGCTAGAGAGGTCAGGGCCAAGTTTCAGTGAGCCACAAAATTGTGGAGAGAAAAGTGGGAACAGAACTGCAGTGTGATGTCCTACCTTCTCTTCATCCGCTGGGACAGTGTGAACAGGTATTGGTTGCCATTTCATATCTGGATTAAACACCTCAGAACCATTAGGTGGGAACATGCCAGCCAGGTTCACTTCTGCACTCATCAGAGTGCGGTCAACATCTGTACTTCTTATGAATATCTATAACGCAAAGACAGGATTACTTATTCTATTTAAACAAACATGACAACTCTACGTTTAAAGGAATTGTTCACCTTAAAAATTAAAATTGTCATCATTTACTCACCCTCATGCCGTTCCAAACCTGTATAAGTTTCTTTACTATGCTGAACACAAAAAAATATATATTTTGAAGAATTTTAAAGAATAAAACAGTTGTTGGTCCCCATTGACTTCCATAGTAAGGAAAGAAATACTATGGAAGTCAGTGGGGACTTTCAACTGTCCAATTACCAGCATTCTTCAAAATATCTTCTTTTGTGTTCAGCATAAGAAACTCATACAGGTTTGGAACGACATGAGGGTGAGTAAATGATGACAATTATAATTTTTAAGGTGAACTATCCCTTTAAGTTTATTAAATATGTTTAAACAATTTAAAGAGACAGAAACCTCATGTCGGTCATAGTCCTCACTCAGGAATCCGGTGTACCGTTTCTTTAAAAACTGACCCAGTTCGAAATGCTGCTTCATTCCCTCCTGAAATGATCAGAAGATTGAGTTGAAGTAATAAAAACACCCTCTTACTAAATCTTATGGTGAAAGAATGAAATAAAATCCTTAAAGGTGCATTCAGTAATTTGGCGCTAACTTAAAGTTGTAAACATTAAGAAATAAACTGTTTTTGTGAACAGTCATCTGAATGTGAGATGAAGGCTTTACTCATAACTATTTTTCTATAAAAAGTGTTGTAATTATGTAAGGGGCGGGTCACCCCCTCAATGTATACATAAACACAATATAGCACAGATACTTGCATGTCACTATATAAACTAAAGTCTACTTAAGTAGCACACAACCAATTAAAACAAAGAGCATAAAGTATGTGTGTGTGTCTGCATACTGTACCTGAGAGAGCTGTCCAAAACCCTGGGGCCAGTCACTCTCCTTATAGGGATCAGTTGGATAGGCCTTGATTGGAGATCTGTCACCATGACGATAAAGCTGACGGAGAGGAAGTCAAATACCCCATAAGTATTGGGGATTTATATATGTACGTATGTATGTGTGTGTGTGTGTGTGTGTGTTCAGGAGGAAGAACTACACTGTGCAACTGTGACTAGATCAGCAAATCCAACTTGTCATGTGCTCATCCTGACACCCGGACACAAGCCACAGCTGTGTGTAAACACAATCTAATTGGTTAAGCAGATTCAGTCTATCTCCTTATCTCTGTCTATCACAGAAATCAGCCATGTTTAAATATGTATCATGCATTAAGTTTTCAGTACTGGCTTGTGGCCTTCTCTCATTTACACTAAAGTCTATAGAAAGATTTACCTGAATCATTTAAGTAGGTGTTCTAGGAATGCATTCAATTATAGTCATGTTACACAATCACGCTTAAAACAGCACAACCCTCTGGTTTAAACTTCCTCATCTGCACTGACCTGATCGTCATGATTTACCACAGAACACTTCTTTTCACATAATTAAACCAGGTGTCAGTATCAAATATGTCTACCCACAAACATTTTTTTTTTATGTGGCACAGAGGTGAAACAAAATGTATAAACATTCATATCTTCAATATGATACAGTAACACCAACATATGTACAAAGTAGAATAAACATATTTATGTGTGCAAATAGAAGAAAAGTTAAACCACATCTTTAAATACTCTCATTTAGCATACAATCTGGTACTTTTATTATTGTGTATAAGCCTAAGCGATTGGAATTTTAGAGTGGGGATACACAATGGAAATATTAACCATTTTTGTTTATGAATTATTATATTGCATACAATATAATGAAGTTGGCACACATTCAAGAGATAAATGATTTTCATAACAAGAACTTTGAGAACAATGAAATGGCTTACATTTGTAGGGCTAAGAATAAAGGAACTTAAATTACAATAAAACAATTAAATAAATGGACAGCGGTTTCTTCTGAGATACCACAAAATGAAGATGCCTCAACATCGTCAGAACTTCCTTATAATTGGATATACAAAACTTGCCCATCAAAAGCCAGGCCTTTTTCCTATCTATACATCCAATACAAAAGAACCACAGTAGAATTTACTTGGAATAAACCTACTGGGATAGCTTGAATCAAAGCATTTTATTGCTTTGACTGAACTGGGAGGTGCACTGAAAGTAGGGCTGCACGATTATGACAACAATCATAATTGTCGATTATTCCCTTGAAATTGTAATTGCGATTATTAATTACGATTATCACAATTTACATTGAATGATGTTAATACCATTGTTTTGATGCAACTGCATGCCGTATTTTTATATGAAAATAAACAAGCTGAAAACACTAACTGAAAAACTTGGTAGTGCTTTTCTATAGTATTAAGCCTCAAATGTCAACTAAACAGCGGATTGGTTTCTTCTTTAAATGATAAAAAAATAAAAATATGAATGGTATTATAATGTTATACTAAAACTAAAATAATGGGAAAAACCATTAAGATAACGTGTAGAAAGAAAAAAACGCATCTTAAGCATGCAGGATAACATAAGTGGACTTTGAACGATTAATTGCCGCTTTGAACGATTACCTAATTGTGGCATCCATAATTGTAATCGCGATTAGAAATTCGATTAATTGTGCAGCCCTAACTGAAAGTAACAACATGTTTCATCATGTGATGAACTCAAATATTTAGTAAGCTGATAGGTTGGATACAATATCAAATAACCCAAGTTTAAGTCGAGAACAAGTTGTAGAGCCAAAAACAAAGTTGTGCATGTGCAAAGCATGTCAGCAGATATTGCCACTCACGCGCTGTTACTGTTGGATACCGTTTCAAACTAGACTGATATCACTGTCGATACAATATAATCAATGCAAAGCATTGAGAGCGAATACAACCGAAAAGGATACACAAACTCAGCTCACATTGTAATGCACACAAATATGACACATAACAAAGAGTCAGAATGTGTGTGTCATTTTATGAAAGGTTTTTAAGCCGAACGGATTTGTCAAAACAGCTGCAGACAGTACGTTAGTTTAATACCGCAGACAGATTATAGCTCCATTATACACTACTCACAACAGTGACAAACTTCAGCGTCCTTTCTCCACTGGAAAGTCTGAAAGTGCAGAGGAAAACGACGATCAGAAAACAGGACTTCATACTTGTGGACGAGCAGCTGAGGCAGAGTACAGTAACCTCATTGAACGGTCGTCGTCTGGCTGATCTGGCACACACAAACACAAGACGAGCTGCAGGGGTTTCCGGGTAAAAGAGGGCTCCCATTGGTCAACGCATTCTGCGACGCAAAACACGTACATTGATTGGTCGGTCAAAATGAAAACCCACTCTTGTTATATTTTTAACCTGATATCCAAGCCTCAAATATGGTGTATCTGAATATGAGATACTTTATTCTTAGCCCTACAAATGTAAACCATTTCTTTGTTCTCAAAGTTCTTGTTATGAAAATCATTTATCTCTTGAATATGTGCCAACTTCATTATATTGTATGCAATGTAATAATTCATAATATGATAACTGATTGTTTTCACACTTAATTTGCTATTTTAATTTTGAATGGTAATATATATTATTTTTATATTATTTTATTTAGTATTTTCATACAGACATTTTAAAATACTAGGTTCATCTAGAAAGTAAATAGCAAGGTGTTATGTATGCACAGGGTTGAATTATTACCGCTGTACCTGTGTTTACAGCATAGACTGTATAAAAACAAACGCGACAGCTCAGGTTCGCCTGTGAACGATGTTTTCGGTAATTGATTACAAAGGATCTGTGCTCTACTGGCTTTGTCTGTACGCTTTTTTTTGGCAGGAGGTGTTGAACACAGCAACAAATCTAAAGTACATTCGACCTTCTTTTCGGGAAATAACAAAACTATTTCTCACAATATTTATATAAAGCCGAACATACAATTTATACTGAATATTTAAACAACGTTCCTGCTGCTTAAGTGCCCAAACGTACTTGTTTCACTTGACATCTACGATTTCAAGGAGTATATTCGGACAAAAATATGAGAAAAAGGTAGGCCAAATCTGAGACCTCGTGTGGTTGTCTTAAACATATTTTAAACAAAACAACACTCATAATTTAAACACCACACAACTGTGTATTAATACACCACCCGTAAACTGTAACGCTAGCCTGCTAACTGCTAAATTTGAAAGCTGTTAGCATAGTTTCCTCATTCAAAAACAAACATCGTACATTTTATATAATTTTCAATGGTTACTTTATTCTATGACCATGAAGTTACTTTACTAAGTGTTTATAGCACTTTTATATCCCCTATCTAGCTTTAATAGCAGAAGATAACAGCTGAAGTCAAACATGTAGCTTGCCAGATGGAGGATAGCTCAAGTTGTCACAAGACATGTAAAGCTAATCCATGTTTTTTCACCCTGTTAGCTTAGGGTTGTATTCTTAAATGTAAATAACATTTTAATAATTTTATAAGTATATTTATCCATATAATACAGGCAAGTGCATAAAACTGCGTTTGCTGCTTACTATTTAATGATGTATAAAGACTATTTAATTATATAATTTTATTGATTTGTTGTCATGATTAGTTCTTATCTATTTTAGCCTTTCTTTTGTTGTTTGCTGAAATATATCTTGTCTTGCATATCTTACATGTTACCTACTTTCCCACCAGTTTGATTTGAGTAACATACCTTTGTAGCCTTTTTATTAATATTTTGTATAGTTTTTTAATGTATTTTGTATATATTTATATATGGTTTTTATTAATGTTTATTTTAGTTTTCATTATTTTAGTACATCAAGTTAAACTAAATGAAAATGTGAAATATTGGCAACTAGCTGAAATAAAATAGTTGATTTTTTATTTATTTGATTTATTTATTTTTGTTGGTGGTGGTGTTTTAGTTAACTAACCTCTACAATAAAGTTTCTATTTATCTGTGTAAGATATTAAAAGGAGTCTTTCTGCCATTGCATGTGTGTATTTGTAATTTTTGTAACAATCTTTGATTGTTTTTACACTGCTCTTCTATGCCCTGCCTATTCATGTGACACCACCAGGATACACCATCGTTTCGCTCTGTAGTGTTGATACAATGTGCGTTAAAAGTTCTTTTACACCTTGTAATCTCCTTTGACACCTGTGCTGATTGCGCAGAGATCATATTTGGAGACAATCTGTGGTGAGATACAATGCTGGAAGATTTAACACTGAATTTAAATAACGTCTTACCAAGAAATGGGAAATTGTCTCATTGTCACAAAATTAATATTGAGTTGTATTCAAGTTATGATGTGTTATATTTCTAAGACATTCATGAGCATTGATGGCCCTTTTTTTGTGGAAGTTTTATGACCATTTGTTGATCTCTTTGTCTCTCACCCAGAATGATGGCGTGGCAGTAGCAGTGGTGGTCTAGTTGTGTGTGAGCCGGTGGACGGCTCTGGGTCTGGTGTAAGAGGGTTGGAGCGAGGAAGAGTTTGTGGAGATGAAGGTGGGACAGAAGAACTCAGTATGTATCCTGTCAAGTCGAGAGCGAGGAGCACGAGGCCTTGCCTCACACAGGATCCTACAGCAGCTTGTAGAGGAAAAGACACAGCGCATGAAATGGCAAAGCCAGGTAACTGACGCACAGATCTCTGTCATTTGTTGACTTGGAGCCTCTTGTATGGGGAAATGCCTGCTCGGTACAATGTGTAATGTTAGAAGCAATAAGCTGCCTACTGATCTTACTGTAGTATCACTATTACAGGTTGTGATTCAGTGGAGCAGCTGGTTCACATAAACAGGATACTGATCCATCTTTCAACAGCGAGCGTTTTGTGAATCCCGTGGTGAACTCTTCGAGATTAGTTCAAGGTCAAGTTGTTCGAGTTGTCAATGAGGTCAAGTTGTTCGCGACCGGCCAACATAGAACATAGACGCGCATTATGCAAATGTGTTACCCTGCGGTGTGTAGCCGTCACGGAAGTGGGATTCGAACTACTAACGACTCGTTTCAGCTGTTCAGAGTCGATTTTTTATTTTGGGAGACAATAACTTTATTTATCGTGCACTTTCAGCTTTACAACTTTGCAGATTGTTTACATTCACATACAGCTACATTACACACTGCATGAAAGGCAATATTGGAAATGGCATAATAGGGGCACTTTAAGACAATTTTGTTTTTATTTGTTTCGCCAACTGTTGATCTTTAGGATTTATTTACTATTTGACATTCTAAATTAATAAAAAAATTCTAAAGAACTTCTAAATAAATACATTTTATAGCCATAGGATTCTTCTTTTTTAATAATTGTCAAAAATTGACTAGAAAAAGTACACACTACTCAGCACCCGTAAAGGGCCGTTCACACCAAGAACAATATTTATTTTAAGCTTGTGCTGCAGGCTTCTGCTTTAAATGTGTAAGCTATTTAAAGCTGGGTGAATTCTGATCGGCTGTCAATGTTTATAATGTTCATCAGCTGAAAACGATCATTCTCAAAGTGATTCTAGCAATATCATTCCTCCATGTCATTATTGCTATAGTTGTAGTGTGGACTTCACTATTCTCATATAATTAAAATGATTTTTAAAACGTAGTTATATCTGTCATTCATAATAGTTTTCGTCTTTGGCGTGAGTAGGTCTTAATACTGTGGTTTGGATGTGACTGAGGTAAAATCACTGCTCTATTGATTTTCTTTCGGTGTCACAGAAAGTGGAGTTACCAGACAGCCCTCGCTCAACCTTTCTTCTGGCCTTCAGTCCAGATAGGTAAGACAACTTTGACTTCTTTTTCATAGTCTTCAGTACAGATCTGCTAAATAAACTGACAGGCTGATCTCAGGCTTTTCTAGTTAGGCCCTATCATCGACAAGCTATTCAGAGAGTTTTTGCTATTTGTCTCTTCGCAGGTCTTTAATGGCCTCGACCCATGTGAACCACAACATTTACATCACAGAGGTTAAGACCGGAAAGTGTGTTCACTCTCTAGTGGGTCACCGCCGGACACCCTGGTGCCTGACCTTTCACCCTAGCATCCCTGGCCTTATTGCTTCTGGCTGCCTGGATGGAGAGGTCCGAATCTGGGACCTGCATGTAAGTCTTGACCATACGCATATTCAATGATTGTTTTGTCAGCTTGTAATCGTTCTGCTCTTTGCTTTAATATGTTTTTTTGTTTTCTGTAGATTAGTGGTCGACCGATATATCGCCATGGCCGATATTTGGCATTTTTTTTAATATTGGCATCAGCCGATAAGTTTTCCTGTTTGGCCGATGCGTTCAAGGCTTTTATTTTGACAGCGGCCTTCTCTCTCTTGTTCGCCGTCGTCGTTAACAGTTCTATCTAAGACGTCTGTCTAATAATCAGATAGAACGGTTACACAAAGGAATTAAAATGTATACAAAAAGTATTATAACTATTGCTTTTATATTATTAGTAATAGAAAGGCAAACATTATAATACTTTCTCATTTGCCATCAGCATTCAGCAAATACGCATTTATATAATTTAAACAAATCTTTGAATGACTAATGAACATTTAATTTCACAAAGCTTGCAAACTTAGTCGAATCCAGCTGTGAGATCTTATGAAGTGTGATTGCGTGTACTCTGCATGATGGTCGGTCCGTGTGAATTGAATGCGGACAGGAGGAGAGTTCAGCTTCACTGGAGACGCGTGATCGACAAACTTTAAACTAGTGATTTCAAATTATGCTGCGCTTTATGCATTTGCCCACTGCCATATGCATGTCATTTCCACTGTGTGCTGTATGTAAAATGAGTGTTACCTTGGCTTTATTTGAAAAAATATGATTCCCAATGCACACAAACTTCCCAGAATACTGAGTGCCCTGTTGGTTACAGTGTTTACTTCCTTTTTTTATTATATTTTTTATTAAATATTTATTTATTTGTGAAAAATACTTTGTCATCTAAAGTATAAGTATGTTTATTTAACACATTTACTTTTTAATTCATTTTCAAATGATTTGAAATTTCTTAAACATTAATTAAAATAAATAAAATTGTATCGGCTTTATATCGGCCACCCTGCTTTCCAAGATATCGGCATCGGCCGTCAAAAAACCAGTATGGGTCGACCACTACTGTAGATTTGTCACCACAAGTTAATTTTGCTTTTGTGTGGTTTTGTTTCAGGGAGGCAGTGAGAGCTGGCTCACAGAGAGTAACTCAGCAATTGCATCCCTTGCTTTCCATCCTACTGCTCAGCTGTTGCTCATTGCCACCAACAATGAGCTACATCTGTGGGACTGGAGTCGGAAGGAGCCCTTTGCTGTGGTGAAGACTGGTAGCGAGACAGAGAGAGTCAGGTTTGGTGCACATATATTTTATTAATTTAAAGGGATAGTTTGCACAAAAATGTAAATTGTCATCAACTATAAAACACTAATAACTTTTGATACTTTATACATTTTGTAAAATAATTCTCAATTAAGCAGTTTATTCCATCTTCTGAAGATAAACGATTGCTTTATATGATGAACAGATTTAATTTAGGCTTTTATTCGCATATAAACATTGATTAATCCACATATATAGAGCTTATCAAATATGATAAAGGGATTCTCAAATGTTCTAGTTTGACGAGCAAAAAACAATGTGGTTTGTTCTTGCATGTCAAATAAGCACATTTGAGAATCCTTTTACTATATTTGATGCACTTTATGTATTTGTTATATATTTATAACATATAATTATTAATGTTTATATATTAAGAAAATCTGTTCATCGTGGAAAATTATCATGTCTCTTCAGAAGACTTATGGTGCATCCCTAATCGCGTACTTATGCACGTTTTGTAGTATGAATAGTGTGTTCACACTGAAAAAAAAGTGCGCTTTAAATACCCGGATAATGCACTTAAAAACCTGAAAAGTGAAGTGTGTACTCAACTGTCACAGCTTTAATTACGTTGCGAAAGGGGAGGGGGCTATCAGATTCCGATTGTTAAAGACAAATTAAGTACAAGTGTATAAGTGTATCATTGGGATGCAGTTTTGGATTAAACTGCTCATATGGACTTTTTGAAGTGTCATAGTTTTTGTGGAATGGATTTTAAATGGAGGGACAGAAATTACTCAAGTTTCATTCAAAATATCCTCATTTATGTTTCAAAGATGAAGTCGTTTGGGTTTGAAACAACATGCGGGTGAGCAAGTGATAAGTGATTTTTAATTTTTGGGTGAACTAATTGTGACTTTCCGGTGTTTTTTGCAGGTTGGTGAGATTTGATCCATTGGGTCACTATCTTCTAACTGCCATTGTAAACCCTTCAAATCAACAGGTGAGTTTTTTGCTGGAATTGTAGTTGTTTAGGCACAAGACATTACATTTGTATTCTTTCAAATGTGTGCATATGCTTGCATTTGTGCGTTGTAGAATGATGATGATCCTGAGATTCCAATGGACAGTGTGGAGATGCCTCATCTCCGTCAGCGCTCTTTCCTCCAGTCCCAGCCTGTAAGACGCACACCTATCTTGCACAATTTTTTGCACATCCTCACTTCCCGCAACTCCGTCCCTCAGGCTGGAGGCACTCTCGCTGCTTCCAGTGATGAGGCGTCTGATTCGTCTGGGCGTTATGCTGTTTTGAGGGATCGATCCCGGCTGCCGTACCATGGTTGTGTTCAGCCACTCGGAGTAGTGTGTTTCTGTAGCCGTTGCTCATCAACACGGGTTCCGTCTCCGCCTGACGAGGACCCTTCAGACTCCGCCTCCCTGGAGGGACAATCACACGCGTCCACCTTTTCTTCTGCACGCACAGAGCCGCGAATACCACGGCTTCCCACTGAATCAAATCGGCCCTCAGCATTTAGCTGCGTGTATGGTGGTGGGAGCAACGTGCGGAACATTTCTTCTAGCTCTGGGAGGAGGGGAGTGTCTGGAATGGCACCCATCCCACCTTTCCGGCAGCAACCACCAGGCAGGGAAGATGGAGGCCGTCTCCCTGGGGCAGATTGGGTAGGCTGTGTGCTTAATGGACGAGGTAGTAGTATGACTCCACCCAGAACCAGTGCTTCCTCTGTCAGCCTGCTTTCTGTCGTGCGACAGCAAGGGACTTCTAGCCAGTCACCTGTTTACACCTCATCTAGTGATGGATGGGGCCTTCCTCGTAGCAGCGGCAGCACATCAGGGACTAGTTCTAGCAGGCACCGCCCACCAGAGGAAGAGGGCCACAGCAGCCCTTCTTCCATCCGCAGTGTTCTTCAGTGTAACCTTAACCGCTATTTCATGGAGTATGATCGAATGCAGGACCCTGTGCAGCCTCAAGAGGGCAACAGGCAGGACCAGCAGACTCAGGAAATGCTGAATAACAACATGGACCCAGAGCAACCAGGTCCATCTCATTACCAGCCACTCTACGGTGGCGAAAACCCTTCACGCAGTCACATGAACCGCTGTAGAGTCTGTCACAACCTTTTCACCTACAATCAGGGCACTAGGCGCTGGGAGAGAACAGGTCAGCAGACATCTGCTGAGAGAAATGCAGCTTGGCAACCTACAAGTCCTGCCCTCCACAGTGTAGCCCCAGTCTCTCATTCTGATCATGACCTACTTGAACACAGACCCATGGAGCCCAGCCCAGACGCCCCAGAGCCTCATATTCCCTTTTCCCGCAGCACAGCTACTGGTCAGCACGAGGAGCAGACCGTTGGGCTGGTCTTCAACCAGGAAACTGGACAACTGGAGCGTGTTTACAGGCAGTCCGCCACCTCTCGCTCAACAAATGTACCACAAGAAGCCTTAAACCAGGAAATGCCTGAAGACACGCCGGATGACGATTACTTACGCAGGTGAGGCAGCAGTCTTGTTTGAATGCTTCAAGAGGTCATGTCATGAGGAATTAAACTTTCTTGTTTGTTAGATATTGAAAGGTTTCATTGTAGTAGAAAACATGCCAAGTTTCCTCACCAGTCCAAAAGGATTATTGAAATTGAGCCGCACTAATGACTAATTTTCACAACTTACTGATATCAGATGTTAGCTCATGACTATCTACATGGAAATGACAGCAATGTCGATTTATGTTGAGAAACTTTGCCCGACTAGTTACAGTGAGGTAAATAGGAGGAAGTAGGATAGCAGGGCTCAACTGAAAGAATTAATGGGGTCAGCCAAAGTTTTCACTGACCCCACTGCAAAAAACCAAAAAAAACCTTTTGGCCATATACTCTATTGTTCAATAGTGACAGTACAGACATTTACAATTTTACAAAAGATCTTCAAATAAATTATATTGGTTGGAACTTTCTCTTAATCAAAGAATCCTGAAAAAACGTGTCACAGTTTCAACAAAAATATTAAGCAGCACAACTGTTTTTAACATTAGGAATTAGAAAGGTTTCTTGAGCACCAAATCTGCATATTATAATGATTCTGAAGGGTCACGTGACACTGAAAACTGGAGTAATGGCTGCTGAAATTTCAGCTTTGCCATCACACGAAAAGCTACACTTAAAATAATTTTCAAGCTTTTTTATGCCTTACAAACTTAAACATGGATTGTTTTGTGATCCTGTCACAATGTAATGCAGGCTTTGCAAAGATGCTGTTGGCAGTGCAAACTGTATCTCAAGGCTCAGCAGCTGAAAATGGTTTGCATATGAAATGGGCAACAACACTGCGTGAGGTGCTCTAGTGCTAACACACCAGCTGTGAGTTTGATGTCATGTCAAATATAATTTTTAACATTCTTATTCTTCAGTAATAGCCTCTTTGCAAAGCCTGTGTTATATAGTGACAGGACCACAAAGCAGTCCACACTGCGATGCGCCACATAAACTGTCATTAGAGTAAAATGATCAGGAACTTTGTTTGGCCTTCAAAGAAAAGTGTCTGGCATGGAAATCAGCTTGATCTGACCTTGTGCCCTTCTGTGTGCACTCTATTAGCCCTCTCAGCAAAGTGTGCCATCCAGAGCTGGGCCTAGTATTAATGAGGTGCTTATCTGCATATCAACACTGTCACTTCCCCACAGCACAGATGAATAAACATTAAGTGAGTGAGGTGACAAACAAAGTTTCTTTTTGCTTTTTGTTACATAAATTATAAATCTCACCAGAAAGAAATTGCAGATACACTGGCCTGTTTCCATGCATGTCATTGTTTTTATACAGTATCTGGATTTATGTAAATTCACAAGAGCTTGTTGTGTTCACAAAGCATGTCAAAAGTGAAGTGCACAGCGGACTTTTGGAGCCTTCACACACACGTCAAAATTTCACCCTGAACTGCTCAAAGACCCCTATAACAAATTAAGGTATCTGCAAGATACTGACAGAAACTGTAAGTGAAAGGAACATGTTTGTTGTGTTTATGCTGTTCATAGCAACACAAACAGAAAGAATCTGTCATTTGAGATTTGTGAGCTTATATTTCTCACCCCTGTGATCTCAAATGTAAGCGACAACAACAAGTCCTTGAAATTCCGACAGTGCTTGAATTTAGTTGAAATGAATTAAATTACTGTAATATCTGGTAAAACTGCATCTTCTATTGAAAAGTGATTAAAAGTGCTCTCAGTGAATAGTAGGCCTATATGTATACACTACTATTCAAATGTTTGGGGTCAATAAGATTTTTTTAATTTAAAGACTTTTTTTTTTTTGCTCTTATACATTTATTTGATTAAAAATACAGTAAAAACGGTAATATTGTGAAACATATACAGTATATTACAAATACAAAGCTAAATTGTCAGCAGCCGTTAGTATGACATGATTCTTCAAAAATAATTTTAAGATTTGGTGCTCAATAAGCATTTCTTATTATTATCAGTGTTTTTTTTCTGGATTCTTAAAGAAATAGATCTTAGAAATCTTTTGTGATGTAGGCTACATGCAGGGCTTTACGCTTTTCTTTTTAGGAGCACTTGTGCTCCTAATTTAAAAAATGTAGGAGCACGGTCAAAAATTTAGCAGCACCTTCTAATCAGTAATCAAAAGTTCTGATAAAAAAATTAACCTTCCCATTACAAGGTGATGTTTGATTCCTTAAAGTGATTTACAGGGAATTTAGTTTCTACCTTTGTAATGGCATTTTTCTAACTTTATTAAAAGTATGTAATCTTTTATGTTAAATTAAATGTATATATATATTTATAAGCTTTTTAACATTTCTAATTAAAACAACAGCATAAAAACAAGTAGAATAAGAATAAGTTACCAATCAAATGAAATCAGTATTTAAGAAATGAATTTGTGCTACAGAGTTGGCACAGAAGAACACACAAGTGGCTTGTAGGTGTATTTTCAGACGTTTACTGAGGCTCAGAGGTTGCATGAGTGCAATTAAATTCATAAAGTCATGTTGAGGTTAATGTTTTAAATATAAAATTTTGAATATAGAAATATTAAATGATTTAAATAGCAGAAAATATATTTTAAAAATTAAACTAAAACTGCCAGCAGGTGGCGGCAAATCACTGATTTTATCACTGAATCATTCATTTAATTGATTAGTTCAAACAGCTGAATCATTCAGGAACGAAGTATGTGACTGTCTTTAATTTAATAATTGACTCACTAGATTAATTTAAAAACGTAGTTCATTCATAAACGAATGACTGCTGTGTTTGATGGAGATGCGCAGCGGTCAGCTGTTACTTTGTTTGAAACTATTTTAGTTGACGAAATAGAGCAAAATAAGGCAATTGTGTTGTTGTCAAACAATATAAGTCACTTAATGTTAACTGTTGTATTAAATCAATATCACATTTGCAAACTCCCTTAATAATCATTAAAAGCTGTCACTCATCTTAGTTCGTCGCGATCTCACAAAACTCCATTATAATCGACGAAGCTCGCTACACTGCACAAAGAATCTCTTATTTACACTGTCAACACTTTGTTATAATGAGAGGATACGTCTGTGATACATTACTCAACGCTGCAGAAACACGTAAGTACGTTAGAACCTTTGAAGCTCCTTCAGCGCAAACACAAATATGCTGATCTGGTCAGTCGCACAGGTGCTCCTAAATATTATTTCATAGTCGCACGCAGTAGTTTTCAGTCGCAAATGCGACTGAAATGGTCGCACTGTAGAGCCCTGTACATGTCTTGACTATCACTGATCACTTTAATGCACCGTTGCTGAATAATAGTAATAATTAAAAAAGTCTTATAAACCCCAAACTTTTGAATTGTAGTTTACCATATGTGCAGTCTTTTCGTCATGACAGCTGTAGAAAGAGTAAGTTGATAGTCTTACCATAAGACTGTGCTTAAGACACAGATTTATTTTGTTTATGCATCGCCAGGAAACAGTCTATTGTTTAAAGGAGACATATTATGCCCCTTTTTACAATATATAATATAAGTCTCTGGTGTCCCCAGAATGTGTCTGTAAAGTTTCAGCTCAAAATACCCCACAGATCATTTATTATATCATTTTGAAAATGCCTATTTTGTGTGGAAGCAGAAACGTGCTGTTTTTCGTGCCTGTCTCTTTAAATGCAAATGAGCTGCTGCTCCCCGCCCCCTTTTCCAGAATAGAGGTGCCATTACAGCTCATATCTGCTAGTGATGGGAAGTTTAGATCATTTTACCGACTTGGACCTTTGAGTCTCGTTCAGCAAAATGAACTAATCTTTTTTTGAGTAATTTCGTTCTTTTCGTTCATTTTAGCTAAATATAATTAAAATGTTACGTGTTACTTCCCTAACACGTCTACTACTAACGCAAACGTTGATCACACTACAAACTATACAAAACTATAATGCTATAAGAAACCGAACATATTAATTAATTGGTTACCTGGGTCTTCAGTCTGTGATTAGCTCACCTTACCTCTTATCTGATAATTAAGTCTTTGGGTTTGAGTCGTTCGTTACTTACGTGACATCCCCATAAACTTAACCAATGCAGTCTGAGCCAAAAGAGAATTGATTAGTTTAACTCTCGAGTCTTCGGATTTGAGTCGTTCGTTCATCACGTGTCAGCCCCATAAGCTTTAACCTATGCAGTCTGAGCCGGAAAGAGAATTGATTAGTTTAACTCTCGAGTCTTCGGATTTGAGTCGTTCGTTCATCACGTGTCAGCCCCATAAGCTTTAACCTATGCAGTCTGAGCCGGAAAGAGAATTGATTAGTTCATCTTTCGAATAGTTCGTTCTTTTGTCACGTAACGTGACGGCATTTGATTGAGAAATTAGTTCATTTACAAGCTTCCTTACAAACGGGTGTGTAGTTATTATTATTAGTATTATCATTATTATAATTATTATTTGCTCTTACAGTTACGTGATGCGTTTCTGGTCTCAAATTGTAGCTTTTTACTTCAGTTCTTACAGTTTATAAATGTGTGAATTTCTGTCATGATGGTTCTTTTCCATAACACTGAATGTTGTAACAAAGGTAATAAAGAGTTGGTTATTATTATTAAGTCTCTTGGCTCAGACTGCTTAGGTTAAGCTTATGGGTCTGTCACATGATTAACGAACGACTCGAAAAACCCGAAGACTCTAAACAGGTGAACTACTTGACTAATTCCAGTACAGAACCTATAGGATGTTGCATGCGCTACTGAACGAATCACTCTCCGACATGACTCGTTTTTCCCGAGTCATTAAAGATTCGTTCAAAATGAGCAAATACTTCAAGAACGACCCATCACTAGTACCTGCTAAAAACATCTGTTTTGGTTCTGATTATCATGTTTATTCGTGCTGAAATCATGCTTTTTAAACCATATTAGTTTAAACTTCTGATATACGGTTTTCTGAGTGCACACATCCGAAGCACACGGACAGAAAGCGGCTGTCACAGCATGCGAGTACTAAACTAAGTTCTCAGTCACGCATAATTTTACGTTAAAAACATTCGGTTATGTCTGTGAAGGTAAACTGCTGGGAAATAAACCGCATGTTTATTTTAGGTCTGTGTGGCAGCAGCAATATACAGTAAATAAATCAATAAATCCACTGCTCTCTTGTCTCCTCTGAGGCTGGGACTGTAAATAGTGTTCTGTGCTCGTCTGTGCAGCCAAAGACAGAACAGTTAGCATGTTTTGCTCAAACTTTCGCCATGGCATTAGAGCTGGTATACCGTTGTCGCCTGTGAAATCATAATGACAGCGCCATGAGTGGAAGTTTACAGATTAAGGGGCGGTAATATTATAATGAGATCCCTTTGCCATGTCACTAAGGGAGCGAAATCAGACATGCTTGTTTTTTCAGACGCTTGCAGAAAAAGGCTTACCAAAAGAAAGTTACTGGGTTAGCCTATTTCACGTTTCCTTGGTTGGTAGATGCACCGGGGACCTGATTATAGCACTTAAAACCTGGAAAAGTCAGATTTTCATGTGTCACCTTTAAGGCCCTGTAAAACTAGTCCTGTATTTTTATTTGGTAATGTCCCTATGAGCTCTGGGTCAGACTGCTGATGCTGCACTGTGTCTACTTGAGTCATTTAAGGAAAGCATTGACTCAGCCTGGTATTCAACTGCTTCTCTGGACTGTCACATTTGACTTACTTTGACTTAGTAGTCATGCAAACGCTAGGTCACTTGGTTCATAAAGAGAACTCTGATTTTGTTGGGTGCTGCAGTTAAGTTAACCAACCTACTTTTATAAGTTGAATTGGCACTTTTGTAAGAAATCTGACCTAAAATATGGGACAATCTTTGCAGATACTCCCCTCAAGGGTTCCTGCAATGCCAGCTAAGGTCCATTGGGGGGCAGTAGCTCATTACACTGTGCATTTGTGGCGGTAACTTTGCACACAGATCTCCATCACTAAGTGGCCTGTTGGTCTTTATTCTGATGATGTACTTGCACTCTAACACACAGTCCTCCTCTTTTCATGTCACCGAACAGCCTGTCCCATGTGCATGGCTGTGCTGTGATTTGGATGTGTTTTAAGGCCAATGCTGTGCAACAAAAAAACAGTATCACACTTCACTTATGCAGAAGTGCAACAAGAATTAATACTCTATCATTTGACGTTCTCCCATGAGTCCCGCTCCAGTTCAGTGTTACTGACTCACAGCTTTGAGCATGGAGCAAAGTTTCACAATGAAGTCTTCCCACTACGTGCTATGGTGTCGTACCTGAAACAAGAGCAATTTGATTACTGTAAAATAAATAGAAATTGTTTAATTAATAACAGTTGCCTCATTAGAGTAGCATATAGATACAAAATAACAAAGCTGACATTTAAAAGTTACTGTAGAATACAGAAACGTGAAAAGATCTTAATACTGTAGTACCAAATTATGCTACACGTGCTACTTCTGAAGGTGATCACAGACAAAACATGTTAAAAATACCGTACAGCCAACATTACCAGAACAGGATGTTTTGTAAATATTTTGTGCATTTTTAAAGAACATTGTTTGCTTCATCTCTGTTAAAATGCAGAATTTGATCTTTAAGAGTCAAAATGAGCAAACAAAGCAATTGTGTGAAAAGGAGTCGGAATCGATCCATTCTGTTTTTGCTGTGAGTCAAAGGGCAGAAGATGGCATTCTAATGAAGAGCGGAGCACACCCACACCAAAAACATTCACACATACACACACCACACTGACTCATGCTGAATAAAAATGCCCCGCTCGCTACACAACTGTCCATCCAGCTTTGTGCCCTGCCAGTCTGAGGCAGCACGTTTTCGTCCACAGGACTCGGTCTTGTCATTTAATGGCCTTCAGCAAACTCTTTGTTGTATGAGGAATTGTACAAACTCAAACTTAACAAATGCCCCAATTTAACGGGTTATTAACCGATTCCTAGCCAGGCCTGGCAGAGTGCACATCATTACTTACACATTACATTCATTTAGCCTTCACATAACAGTCAATAATGAGCATACTAATGTCCTTGTGCAGTGTAATGAGATTTTTAATGATTGTGATGGCCCATGGTGGGGAGTGTTGCTGTAGAAACAGCATAGTGGAAATCGGAGGAAAATGGATCTTCCTCTTCTTTCTGTGATGTCCTGTCCAGAGATTCTTTAAATGAGCAGGAAGTGAAAGTCTTCGCAATTCAAAAACATACAATGCAATATAATTGTGTTTTGTAGGAGGCTGCTGGAGTCATCCATGATGTCTCTTTCCAGATATGACGTCTCTGGATCACGAGACCACCCCATCTATCCCGATCCGGCCAGGTGATTCATTTTGTGTGTGTTGTGTGAACTGCATTTCATGGCCATGCCACTTGGCCGGTGAGGTCTAGGTAATGAGGAAGTTTGTGTGTCACGCTTCCGTACAGCGAAGTGACATTTCAGACCTGCCAGCACACCAATGTCCCCCTAATTCAAACGGGCACACACATAGCCTGTCAGCATCCTCTGACTCTGTGAGCGAGGCTCATAATAAAGTGAGTTCATGGCTAGTGAGTCATTGTTGAGCTCTGGGGAATCAGCTGTGGTCTGGGATCAAGATGGATTGTTAGCACGGACTCCCGCAAGCAGCTTCGCACAAACACACAGGCTGACGCACACCTCTAACCTGTGAATTACCACAACAGACTCAATTCCCCCTGAGCAGAATGTACCTGGTGTTAGAAGCCATCCGAGCACAGGGATAGTCTGACTCCAACACATTCAGAGCCACAAGTAATTGCCGCTATATGACACGGTTGTTTCCCAGATCTCTCTCTCTCTCTGTATATTGGCCTAAAACACGTCCTCAAACACATGCTGATAAACTGTGTGTGCGCGTTGCGTGTTTAGGCTCTTACAGACAGACTCACTGATTTGGCTGATTCTCAGTTCCTTTGAGCTCTAAAATATTCTGCCAGGTTTCTGTCCCTTCAGTTGTGTGTGTGTGTCTGTGTGTTTTGTGAGGAAAATATTCGGTTTCGTTGGCTTCATAATTGCAGTAATTCTCTTTGTGACTGGTGAGGATGTGTGACCATTGTCACACCCTGGGGTTTATTTGGAGTTTAGCTCTGTTTGTCTTAGTATTAAGCTCATCTGTTCCAAGCTGGTGGCAGATGTCCTTGCTCAACTAGTCCAAGACAGAATGAAACTCCAGATGCTCTTCCTGTCTAAACTGCACAGAGGATTTTAGTTTTGAGGGCTTCATTCAGCGAGTCCTTCTGCCAAAATGCTAATGTCTCTGCAGCTGAATTAAATGAGAATAGATGCAGCTTTTATTGAGTGGGTACTAAAGTTAGTATTAAGTACATATCAGCTATGCATAAAAGATGTTTAAAAACAGAAGATGATCTGGGGAGATTCCTGTCAGGATGGAAAAGGTCAGATGGTTACTCTACAAACATGAAAATGTTACTAATTCAGTGAACAGGGGCCAGTTGCATAAACATAGCCACTATGTTAAGACTGTGTCTTAAGAACTATTTTGACCAACTGACAGTTAGCCAAGAGGTAATCAGTCTTACTTTAATGAAAATTGGGCCAATCTAGTTTTTTTGTCTGACTTTAAAACGTTATGACCATGGCCAGTTGAGAAAACTGCTTAGACAGATAAAAATAACCATAGCTGTAGTTCATGAGTTTAAGATGCTGAAAGATCTCTATCAGTATTGGCAGTATACCAATATTGGCACACATATAGTGAATCAGTGCATCTCTGTGCATGCATTTATTTGATTAGTACATCAGTATAGAAACAGGAGGATGACTTGTTTGGTCTAGTAAATATCTAACATCATTGTGGGTTCTATCGGTGTTCTGTGTGTGTGTGTGTGTGTGTAGGTTGTCCCCTGCAGCATATTACGCACAGCGTATGATCCAGTATCTGTCTCGGCGTGACAGCATTCGCCAGCGCTCTCTCCGTCCCCCCAGCAGACCCCGACCCCTGTCCTCCAATCCCAGCAGCCTCTCCCCTGGCCCTGCACCCAGCGTGGAGAGCAACGAAGTTGACTTTGAGGAGTTTGAGTAAGTAAACAACACAGACACACAAAGCCTGTGCCAAGCGATTGTTTCTGCATTCTTACGTGCTCTCATCCGCTCGTAAAAATCTCTATGGATTTATTTCCCTGTTTTGTTGCTAGGCAACTGAACAAACATACAAGGCAGGCTCTGAATCCCAAAAGTTATAATTTCTGCTTTTCAACCGACTTACTGAGCTTGCCTGCAATTTTACCAGAGTTGCCCGTGGCATCTCTTCTTATAGTGCTTGGCATTAGGTTTAGCCTTGGCTTGAAATGCACTTTGACTGATTCCGATGGGCCATAGTAATGTACGGCTTTGTGCTTGCTGCTTTTTTCCTCATCTGCTGGACAACTGTGAAGTTATATAAGTCAGAGAATAATTATTTAGTGTTTTCAGTTGAATTCAAACTTTTGTATTGTGCTTTTTAAAATACATTATATTAAAGCAGTTTTGCTAAGAATAGTGCCAACAATGATGACAAGGAAAAACTGCCCACTATGTTTAAGTTGATGAGGAACAAACATTGGAACCATTGGAAACTTTCACATATTTAAACAAATTTCACTACCATCCAAAAGTTTGTGGTCAGTAAGATTTTTTTTAATGTTCACAAAAGTATTTTATGCTCACCAAGGCTGCATTTATTTGATCATAAATACAGAAAAACAGTAAAATTGTGAAATATTATAAAACTGTAAAATAATTATTTAAAACTTATAAAATGTAATTCATTATTTTAATGCCAAATTCTTGCTGACCTCAAACTATTAAACGGTAGTGTATACACAATGAATACATAAATATTATGAAGTATAATGTAAATTAGGTGTAATGATTAGAATGCGTTCTAATGAAATCGGTGCCCATGGGATATGGGAGTAGGGGATACAGGCTGTGTGTATAACAGACGTTCGTTAAGACATTGGATAAGACTCTACAAAGGCAGATGGGGCATAGGGGGGTTGAAAAATAAGAGTTGCTTTTGGATTTCTTCTCTCTCAATTTTTTTTTTTATTTTTTTATTTTTTTTACTAAGCCATTAAATTTTTTTCCCATGAGCAAATTATGAAATTACACATCCCTTGCAATCTCATTATCAGATGTTTACAAACCTGAGCAATACTCTTATTTTGGGAACTGTTATGAAGTCCAGAATCATATTTTGAATATGCATACGCACTCTTAATTTGTTTGCAAATGTATTTTTGGAAGCAGCCAACTAGTCACTGGTCCTTTTTATGGAACCATTAATGCTCCAAAAAATGTCTCTTTCCCTCTCTCCAACCCCTCCACTAGTTGAATATCGTTGTTTCTCTCCTCTCCAAACCACGCAGCTCTTCTCCCCCTCTCTTTCTCTCTTTTTTTGGCACGGATTAGATGCCCTCCTGTGAGCTGATGAATAATTCCACCTGCTGACTGGAGAGTTCAGCGTTCACTGCAGTCTGGGACCACAGATCCATATTCATCAGAATACTTATGAAACCCATCAGTCTTTCAGTTAGCCTTCATATTAATATTTATGCCTGCCAAAAAAAATTCATAAACTTTTTCTTTTCTTTCAGTTCTTTATCAATCATTCCCACTCTTACCTTGTGAGCGTACTGGTGTTCTCATTCAGCTAAAATGTGATTGCAAAAATGCTTACACACTTTAGTTGTTTAATTTATTAAGTATTCACGCTTTAACTTTATTTTCCAAAATTACAAAAGACAAATGATTAAGCAAGTTATGTTTGATCTAATGATTATATTGTTGCTGAGTAGTTGTGTGTGTGTGTACGTACAGGGACAATGGAAGCAGACATAGGGCTCCTCGTAACGCACGCATGTCTGCCCCCTCCCTTGGTCGCTTTGTGCCCAGGTAAGAATACTTTTAGTCTGCCAATACACCAGAAATACATGCTAACTCTGTTTCAAAACCTAGTGAGCTGCCTCACTGCCTACTGCATACATGGGCAGTGTCCAGCTGAGAGTGTGTTGTGCGTCATACAAATAGCTCTCTGCAGGCACAAAAAATACACAGGAGACCTGACTCACAATTGATTTCAATAGAGTTTATGTGAGAGAAATGACACAATGTTCTAATAATAATAATGTAAATATTATATTATTATAAATGTACACTACTTTTAATAAAAGTTAAATTGGGGTCAGTAAGGTTTTGTTTAAATGTGTTTTATTCTCAAAAAGGCTGCATTTATTTGATTTAAAAATACAGTAAATCAGTAATATTAATAAAAACTGTAATGCTAGGAAACATTATTACCATTTAAAATAGCTGTTTTCTACTTTAAAAATTTAAATTTTTTTATTTATTACTGTGATGGCAAAGCAGCCATTACTCTAGTCAACTCTGTTATCGATGTAGAAAATAGTTGTGATGCTTAATATTTTTGTGGAAACCCTGATCATTTTTTTCAGGATTCTTTAATGAATAGAATGTTCAATGAGAGTTTCACATGATTAAACAGAAATCTTTTGTAACCATCTTTACCGTCACTTTTGATAAATTGGCATCTTTGCTGCATAAAAGTATTTTTGAAACTTTTGAACTGTAGTGTATATAGCACACATTTGGGGAATTTAATTTGTTTATTATTTTAACTTTTTATTGATACTTTTCACAATTGTAATTTGTATTGAAATTGGTTTTGTAATCATTTATATTTAAAATCAGCATTTTTTGTATTTCATCTGTCATACTGGATATGTTTTTTTGCTGAATTTGTCACAGTGCCCTATGGAATTTTCTTCCCTGTGAAATATGCATGTGATGCTTAAACGTGTTACTCAACCTCAAAACTCTCAAATCTTGGGTTCACATGTCTCGTCATTCTCTCTCACACTGCCTCTGTTTCCCTCTATCTCTCCCAGGCGGTTCCTCCTGCCAGAGTTTTTGCCGTATGCTGGAATCTTCCATGAGCGAGGACAGCCGGGCCTGGCAACACACTCATCTGTCAATAGGGTCCTCGCAGGTATGTTCGCCCTCTAAAGCTACAAGAGTTTTCTAATATTAGATGGGCTGGGTACTCACTGAAGGCTTTGTCAGGGATGAAACTTCCCAAAAATGTTTGTGTAATGTCATGTGTCAGGTCAATGACGAGTGCTTATTCGCCCACTCGCCCTGCTATTTTGGCTAGGAGGGCTCTCAGTGGGGCGCTTTAACAGCAGTTATATTAGCATGGACTTTTCTGCATTAAAGAGGTAGTTCAACTGAAAAAAAAAAATTCTGTCGTCATCTGTTCACGCTCTTGTTGCCCCAAATGTGTATAATTAGCACAAAGCTATTGTAGGGATTCAGAAGGCATGTAACACTGAAGTTGTTTTGACTCCTTTTTTTTTTACTAAACAATTTCAGATGAGATTTTCAGTGAACTACCCCTTCAATATTAACCATATGCAGCTGAAACTAAAGTATTAGCTGTGGAAATATTGTTTCAGCTAACTTGTTATTATACATGTTTTCTACCTTGCTTGACCCAAACCGCTATGGTTTTGTATTTCCTATTCTTTAAGTCCCATACACCAAACCTACACTTCAATACAACTAAAGTTACTTTCTAAACACCAGATAATCTCGAAATATACATCATTATATACCTGTATGCCCGCATTGCAGGGTTATTAAAAAAAAGTTGTCTTGAAACCAGCTGCCAGCTGCATCGGATATGCCACTGAGCATCTACATATAGTCAACAACTTCCAGAAGTGCGGAAGAATCAAACAGATGTTGTGAATGAATAGTAGATTACTAGATGTATAATATGGAAGCAGAAAAAAAAAATCAGATATTTTGGAAACAACATGCACAGCTCTTATTTTCAGGAGCAACTTTATTTATTTATTTATTTTTGGTCAGCCATCTTTTGAGTGCTTGTGAGGGTGGATGTCCCTTACTTCACAGATCCCACTCCCTACGTATCCTGCACCAATTCAACACAATACAAATGTCCACAGAGCTGTTTCTCGCTTTTGCACACCAGCGTTCGTTCTCTCTCCCACACAGAGAGGCATCTTCAGCCCACACTAATTGCAGTGTGTGATACGAGGTTCAGAAATGCCCCTCTTCAAACCCTCTCCAACTCACACATCATGGCTTCACTTTACAGAGCAGCAATCGTTCAGCCTCTCCTCTCCTTTATTTTTATACTGTTAAACAAATTCTGTAATTTATGTCATTCCAAATCTGTATGACTGACTTTCTTCTGTGAAAGATACTTTAATTTATTTTTTTTCCAAACAATGAAAATCAGTAGGGTCTAGTATCGTTTCTCCTCTCCTTTATTTTTATACTGTTAAACAAATTCTGTAATTTATGTCATTCCAAATCTGTATGACTGACTTTCTTCTGTGAAAGATAGGCTACTTTAATTTATTTTTTTTCCAAACAATGAAAATCAGTAGGGTCTAGTATCGTTTGGACCTTAATTATCTGCAGAAGAAAGAAATATGCCCACTAAATGATGACAGAATTTTCATTTTTGGGTGAAATATGTTGCAGCTGTGATGTAAACAAAGTCCATGTACACTCCCTTCCAAAACTATTGGAACAGTGAGGCCAATTCCTTTATTTTCGCTGTTGACTGAAAACATTTGGGTTTGACATCAAAAGATGAATATGAGACAAGAGATCAACATTTTATTTCCAGGTATTTTCATCTGGATCTGATAAACACAACTTAGAGGATAGCACCTTTTGTTTGAACCCACCCATTGCTCATGTTACCAAAAGTATTGGAACATCTGACTGACATGAAAACCAGAGAGCTGTCTATGGGTGAAAAACAAGCAATTGTGAAGCTGAGAGAAGATGGAGAATCAATCAGAGCCATTGCACAAACATTGGCCCCAGCCAGTACAACCATTTGGAATGTCCTGAGGAAGAAAGAAACCACTGGTGTACTAAGTAACAGACCCCGAACAGGTAGACCAAGGAAAACATCAGCAGTTAACGACAGAAACATTGTGACCGCTGTAAAGAAAGACCCTAAAACAACTGTTAGTGACATCAGCAACAACCTCCAGAGGGCAGGAGTAAAGGTATCACAATCTACTGTTCGCAGAAGACTTCATGAACAAAAGTACATAGGTTACACCAGAAGATGTAAATCACTCATTGGCAAGAAGAATAGGAGATGAGCCTCAAAAATTCTGGACAAAGTGTTATGGACTGATGAGACAAAGACTAACATTTACCAAAGTGATGGAAAGGCTAAAGTTCGGAGAGAAAAAAAGGATCTGCTCATGATCCCAAACATACAAGCTCATCTGAAACAAAATGGAGGTAATATCATGGCTTGGGCTGGGGCTTTCGCTTCTTCTGGGACAGGCTCATTAATCCTAATTGATGATGAAACATGATGGCAGCAGCAAAATGAACTCCGAAGTCTACAGAAACATTTTGTCTGCCAATTTACAGAAGGATGCAACCAAACTGATTGGGAGACCCTTCATCATGCAGCAAGATAATGACCCAAAACATAGTGCCAATGCAACAAAGGAGTTCATCAGGAGCAAGAAGTGAAAGGTTTTAGACTGCCCAAGTCAATCTCCAGACTTAAACCCTATAGCAGGGATCCTCAAATCTGGCCCATGAGATCCACTTTCCTGCAGAGTTTAGCTCTAACCCTAATCAAACACACCTGAGCAAGCTAATCAATGTCTTCAGGATCATTAGAAAATCACAGGTAGGTGAGTTTGATCAGGGTTGGAGCTAAACTCTGCAGCGCATTGGCCCTCCAGGGCAAGATTTGAAGAACCCTGCCCTATAGAGTATGCATTTTACCTGCTAAGCGCAGAAGACTTCATGAACAAAAGTACATAGGTTACACCAGATGTAAATCACTCATTAGCAAGAAGAATAGGAGATGAGCCTCAAAAATTCTGGACAAAGTGTTATGGACTGATGAGACAAAGACTAACATTTACCAAAGTGATGGAAAGGCTAAAGTTCGGAGAGAAAAAAAGGATCTGCTCATGATCCCAAACATACAAGCTCATCTGAAACAAAATGGAGGTAATATCATGGCTTGGGCTGGGGCTTTCGCTTCTTCTGGGACAGGCTCATTAATCCTAATTGATGATGAAACATGATGGCAGCAGCAAAATGAACTCCGAAGTCTACAGAAACATTTTGTCTGCCAATTTACAGAAGGATGCAACCAAACTGATTGGGAGACCCTTCATCATGCAGCAAGATAATGACCCAAAACATAGTGCCAATGCAACAAAGGAGTTCATCAGGAGCAAGAAGTGGAAGGTTTTAGACTGCCCAAGTCAATCTCCAGACTTAAACCCTATAGCAGGGATCCTCAAATCTGGCCCATGAGATCCACTTTCCTGCAGAGTTTAGCTCTAACCCTAATCAAACACACCTGAGCAAGCTAATCAATGTCTTCAGGATCATTAGAAAATCACAGGTAGGTGAGTTTGATCAGGATTGGAGCTAAACTCTGCAGCGCATTGGCCCTCCAGGGCAAGATTTGAAGAACCCTGCCCTATAGAGTATGCATTTTACCTGCTAAAGAAAAGACTGAAGGGAGTAACCCCCCAAAACTGTAAGAGGCTGTGGTGAAAGTCTGGAAAAGCATCACAAAAGAAGAATGCAAAAGTTTGGTGATGTCAATGGGTCACAGGCTTGATGCAGTTATTGCAAGCAAAGGATTGGCAACTAAATATTAAGTCTTATTCACTTTAATCTAGTTTAAGTCAATCTGTTCCAATACTTTTGGTTACATGAGCAATGGGTGGGTTCAAATAAAAGGTGCTATCTTCTAAGTTGTGTTTATCAGATCCGGATGTGAATACCTGGAAATAAAAGCTGAAATGTTGATCTCTTGTCTCATATTCATCTTTTGATGTCAAACCCAAATATTTTCAGTCTACAGCAAAAATTAAAGAATTGGCCTCACTGTTCCAATAGTTTTGGAGGGGAGTGTATATGGCAGTGTTGAAACAGTTATTATGGTCAATTGTTCTGTGGCAAGATGAGTTATGTGCATAAATTAACTGTGAATTATTGTTAAATCAGTACTTTACCTAGTTTTTTTGTAATTGTCAAGTGCACTGGGGGTGAACTAATCATATTGAATTTTTCAGTTTTTAAATAGTGAATTACTTTACTCAGCATCCATTAATCACTGTTGGGAATAAAGTTCAGTAATAGGGGTTGTTTTGTGGACTCTTATTATATTGTGTTGCAGAGGGTAGTTGCATAGCCATGAGGTATGATTGGCCCTTGTTCTAAGATGAGAGGTGAGGACTGTTATTTTGAACCCCAGGGCAAATATCCAAACTGAGGCAATTACCAGCACACATTCCCCCTCTTCAAGAATTCTCTCTCTAACTGCTCTCAGACAACCTTATACAAGCGCCACAGCACAGAGCACAAATACCCACATTTTAAGACACAACTTTCCACATATCCAGGATTTCTCTCTCACTCTCTGTAGATTTGCTGTGCACTTATTTCTCCACCCTAAAATCAGGGATCTTCAATTACTTTGTTGAAATCCAAATAAAATTTTTAGTGGAGGGCCAACATTTTGCAAAGTAGTTATTAGATTATGGCATTTTCATTTTAAGTTTGAAATGGTATCATGAGAAACAAAACTAAACACCCCTAATATGCTCAGTGGGAAGATAGACAGACTTCATTTGTCTTCAGTTGTCATACTGTATATACAAACACACACACACACACATACATATATATATATATACACACACACTACACATGATCATCAATCAGTAAATTAAAAAAAATATTTAACGATGTTCAAGCTTAAGAATGACTCGTATAGCTGTATAGAACCAAACATTATATGTATGCAGGTTCAGTGGGGCTTCCCGATAACACTTTTTACGGCACACACTCTGATCAAATGAGCTGCAACAGTTTAATGCTTGGTGTCAAGTCAACAGTCAAGTTATTTGCATAAATACATCTGATAGAGTGAGACTTGATCAAATATGTGTGCTTATGCTGATCTGGGTCATGTTTGGCAAGTAGCTGAACTATGACCGTTGGAAGCTAAAAGCATGCTGTGCCCCTGGCTTGGCAATTGTTGACCACTTGAGTGCTTTTGATTTCACCACAGAGTTTTGTACATAGAGCACTCTCATGTATCAGGCAGTTCCGTGATCTTTAAAGCAATCAAAGGTCTGTATAAATTGATTAATGGACTGTATTTGGCCTGTGTTCTTGATTCTCCTCTTCTTCCCCTTCTGCCTTCCAGAATGTGTTTTGTGTAATGATTATATTTGTTTTCAATGAGAATTTGATTGTTTTGGTGGTTTGTCACTCAACTTCAAACTGTCCAACTATAGTTAATGGAAACCAAAATAAGACGGTGAAAATGCTTTTTGCATTACCTTAGGGTTCATAAATATAAATATATAATTTTATTTTGAATTTGTTTTAATTTAAAACATGAAGCAGATATTGAGGAATTATTCACAATAATATTTATAACATGCATTTACAAAATAGATACGATCGGTTGCTTTAAGTGAATATAATTGCTTGTTGAAATGTCATACGGTTGAGAAATATTAGGGTATGTGGGTAGTGTATGTGTGTGTGTTTATCTGAGGATTTGCCAGATTGAAGCGTCAACATGTTTGATTAACTGATCTACAGGAAAAAAAAGAGTTCATTTTCAAATGATATTTGCATTTCATCCCTTTTGATACTGTTGTCCTTTGAGAGTGACAGCCTCTGGGTGAAACGAAAGAGGATACAGCTTGTCGGATCTGTTGTTCATTCAATCCAAGTCTATCCAGATGACACAGCATTATGGCATACTGTGCTGCTGAACTGTTTCCATAAAACATTGCATTGCTTAGTCATGCCAGCTGGAATGGTGACTACTAGTTAACGGTTGTAACAGCTTTCCTGCTCTGTGTGAAAAGGTGCAGGCCTGACCTCCTTGGTGCTAACTGCCTGTGTCTGTGAGTGCTGAGAATGTAATTGGTGTTGAGCAGAAGTTTAATCTGCCAGCAGGGCGGGAAGTGCTGATCCTGCCAAGACTCTGAGACCTGTTAAGCTAATCATCCAAACTTTCGAATTATCTCCCATGGTATTTGCCTAGTGTAACAGAACCATTTGATCATCTGACACAGTGCTTTTGAGGCTCACACAATATTAAGTGAATCCTAACATTAAGAGAATATGACATGAATTTTTGAGCATTTTGGTTGAGACTATTTGAGCTAGTGTGTGTGGTTTGTCTACTGTTCATCCACCTGTGGCTGACTCTTCTTCCTGAACTATACCTGACAGAGCAGCCTCCTAGAAAATACACTCACTCACTTTCACTCTTTGCAGCTGTCTATATATTAGGCTTATAAAAGCCTTACAAGATTACATTTGGCCATCTGATTGCAAGTTTAAGTATCATTAATGTTGTTATAAGATTATATACAATATAGTGCTAACTTATCCCTCATGCTCTTTTTTTAATTTATTTATTTTATTTAATTTCAGTTAGTCTGTTTAATTCTCTCTCTCAGGACGGTAAATTGAAGATATGTTTTTGAATAAGAGAATCATATGTCATCAAATTACTGTCAATATGTCTTCCAGTAGAATTGTTACAGTGAATGAATATGGATAAAGCATCAATAATATTTTATTGATGAAAAATATGTAAAAATCTAATTGGCTTAGTTTTTCACGTCACAAAACTGTGAACACTGACTGTTAATATATAAATTATTATTAGCAGTAGTATGGTGTTAAGGGATTGTTTACCAAAAAAATTATTCTATCAAAATATTTTCTTTTGTGTTCTACAAGACAAAAAAATCATACAGGTTTCAAATTACATGAGGGTGACCTATTTATTTATTTAATTTAATTTCAGTTAGTCTGTTTAATTCTCTCTCTCAGGACGGTAAATTGAAGATATGTTTTTGAATAAGAGAATCATATGTCATCAAATTACTGTCAATATGTCTTCCAGTAGAATTGTTACAGTGAATGAATATGGATAAAGCATCAATAATATTTTATTGATGAAAAATATGTAAAAATCAAATTGGCTTAGTTTTTCACGTCACAAAACTGTGAACACTGACTGTTAATATATAAATTATTATTAGCAGTAGTATGGTGTTAAGGGATTGTTTACCAAAAAAATTACAATTCTATCAAAATATTTTCTTTTGTGTTCCACAAGACAAAAAAATCATACAGGTTTCAAATTACATGAGGGTGACCAATTTTTCATGCTTTGGATGAACTCTCCTTTTAACAAACAAGGTGTAGCAGTGAACTTTTAAACTGAGTGTTTTTAAATACCTCTTTATTTTAAATCTGTGAATATGTAAATGACTGGAAAATGTAAATGAATGTATCCCCCAGTGTCTACAGCCTCTGTCCACCTTGTAAAATTCTCCTTAAGCACTCAGCACCCCCATAAGTTCAATTTTTCAAGGCAATTTGTTGTTCGTCTATGAGGAAAACGATGGTCGTGAAAAAGGTTTAGCTCATAACTGCACTGTGACAGATGATAAATACTTAATCCCTCACCTCCGCCTTAGTGCCTTTTTGTTTTTTGTTTTTTATAAATTTGCCATTTAAGTGTAGCTAATTCTTGTAAACTCAGTCTGTTCCTCATCTGTTCCACTCCTCCAGATTGTCTCTAAAATGAAACCGTGTAACAGTAAAATTATTAATTATGTCCTTTGTTTTTTGTAGATGACTTTGTGTCACAAGGATGTGTTTGTGTTGTTCATCCTAATCATGTTTTTGGGCTGATGATTTGCCCTGTTGTTGACCTGCGCTTTGGAGAGTAAAAAAACTGATGATTCAGTTTCAGTCAACTCACTCGTCTCAGTTCTGTCCATCATTCGGTTCTCCCTTATTTTCTCTTTAAGATCTCCGTCTCTGTCGATATGGCCAAAACTTACAGTACTGTTCAGAAGTTCGGGGCCAGTAAGAAATTATTATTTTTACTTGCAAGTATGCAATAAATTGTTCAAAAGTGACAGTAAAGGCATAATATTACAAAACTTTTATGAGAGAAAAAAATTATTTATTTATTTTAACTAAAAATGTAGTTTTCATAATAACATGTCCAGTGTTAACAGTAGAATAACACCAAGACCAGATGTGTTGAATTTCAGGTTAGGGTTAGTGTAAAGTCCGCAGCATTCCGGTTCCCAAAGGGTCTTTTATACTGAGAGAAGCTCTCCAGCTCATTAGTCCATGGCTGTTAGAGCAGCTCCTGAAAGCCTGTCTGAATGCCAGCTCGCTGCACCTGGGTGTCTGTGGGCTGTAATGGGCAGACAGCAGAGTGCTGGGGGAAGCTGTGTAATAGATATTTATGTCTGCATTACGTCTCCTTGAGTCCAGGTCATAACAGGCAAATCTAATCTGTTAGCCAGGCCCAGGATCGACCCTCTACTGGCAAATGGACCTCTAAGTGTACGGTTCGGCCAAAGCCTTCCCTCCTCCTTTCTGTAATTATGGTGACAGGGCTGAGCACTGAAGAGGACAGCCTGACATTTCCTTGTTTACCTCAGAGAAGAGTTATGTTGCAGACAGAGACCTGTATTAAATTCAGTGGTGAGTGTGTTGTCTGATTTGCTAAGTGCCCGGAGTGCGGTATAGTTTATATAACCATTGAAGGACTCTTCGTGGAACAAGTTATCGCAGATAGAGGAGATTCCTCAGGCAAAACAAAACTTAACTGTTATTGTCTAAATTAGATGCAGAAGAGGATTTGTAGATGTATCAAATAGTGGAGATTTTCCTTATTTTGTCTGTTACTTTCGTCTGCTCTCGTTTAACCTGGTGTTACCAGTCTTAGTAGGGCCCATGTTATACATTTTTCTGTGTTCTGCTTGAGTGTTCAGGCCTTGGGTTGCACTCAGAGATGCCCTGTAAACCGCAACAAAACACAGTAGAGCCTCTTTAGTCAAATGCTGTTAGATTTTCCTTGTTCTTGTAATGTGCTGTTTCTGTTGTGGTCAGATGTACACTACCATTTAATAGTGTGTGGTTGGTAAGAGTTATTAATAGTTTGAAAAATCTTCAATGCTCATAGGCTGCATTTTATTTGATAAAAAAATAGAGTAAAACAGTAATATTGTCAAATTTTATATTTCAATAAATTAAAAAATACATTTTATTCCTGTGATGGCAAAGCTAAATTTTTAACAGTCATTACTTCAGTCTTCAGTGTCACATGATCCTTCAGAAATCATTCTAATATGCTGATTTGCTGCTCAAGAAACATTCCTGATTATTATCAATATTGAAAACAGTTATAATTAGGGGTGCTCCGATTAGGATTTTTGAGGCCGATCACAGAAAGCAGTATCTACCGATACCGATCTTTTTAAAGCCGCCTTTTTTATCATTTATAACTATTTATAGTGATATTCCAATCAGGATTTTTAGACATTTATTCAGGCCTGAATTTAATTTTTGAAAATGGGGGGAATTCCCCTCTTAGGTGACTCTTGTGAGAGGAAAAGCAGCTTTCACACAGGAGTCCGCTACTGATCCATGGCTGTTTACCACAAACACAACAGTTATCCATTGTTTTGATTTCAAATCCAAACATTGTCACTGAAAATGCTTTTTCGGCATTGCAGTTCTTTTTTTACACAGTACAGTAATACAATCTATCACAGACATGTTTAAACACAATAAATATAAGCAACACATTATTCAATGCTTTTTACTTTTGCATTTACTTTAGATTTATATATTAAGTTGCTCAAGCAAGTGGCAACACATTTAAAATACTTTTCTTACCTTATCACAAACTTACCATTGACATAAATGGTCAGCCTTTCCTTTTGCACTGAAATCTTTATTACACTTGTTTACCTCAGAGAAGAGTTATGTTGCAGACAGAGACCTGTATTAAATTCAGTGGTGAGTGTGTTGTCTGATTTGCTAAGTGCCCGGAGTGCGGTATAGTTTATATAACCATTGAAGGACTCTTCGTGGAACAAGTTATCGCAGATAGAGGAGATTCCTCAGGCAAAACAAAACTTAACTGTTATTGTCTAAATTAGATGCAGAAGAGGATTTGTAGATAGACAAAATAAGGAAAATCTCCACTATTTGATACGTTACTTTCGTCTGCTCTCGTTTAACCTGGTGTTACCAGTCTTAGTAGGGCCCATGTTATACATTTTTCTGTGTTCTGCTTGTGTTCAGGCCTTGGGTTGCACTCAGAGATGCCCTGTAAACCGCAACAAAACACAGTAGAGCCTCTTTAGTCAAATGCTGTTAGATTTTCCTTGTTCTTGTAATGTGCTGTTTCTGTTGTGGTCAGATGTACACTACCATTTAATAGTGTGTGGTTGGTAAGAGTTATTAATAGTTTGAAAAATCTTCAATGCTCATAGGCTGCATTTTATTTGATAAAAAAATAGAGTAAAACAGTAATATTGTCAAATTTTATATTTCAATAAATTAAAAAATACATTTTATTCCTGTGATGGCAAAGCTAAATTTTTAACAGTCATTACTTCAGTCTTCAGTGTCACATGATCCTTCAGAAATCATTCTAATATGCTGATTTGCTGCTCAAGAAACATTCCTGATTATTATCAATATTGAAAACAGTTATAATTAGGGGTGCTCCGATTAGGATTTTTGAGGCCGATCACAGAAAGCAGTATCTACCGATACCGATCTTTTTAAAGCCGCCTTTTTTATCATTTATAACTATTTATAGTGATATTCCAATCAGGATTTTTAGACATTTATTCAGGCCTGAATTTCATTTTTGAAAATGGGGGGAATTCCCCTCTTAGGTGACTCTTGTGAGAGGAAAAGCAGCTTTCACACAGGAGTCCGCTACTGATCCATGGCTGTTTACCACAAACACAACAGTTATCCATTGTTTTGATTTCAAATCCAAACATTGTCACTGAAAATGCTTTTTCGGCATTGCAGTTCTTTTTTTACACAGTACAGTAATACAATCTATCACAGACATGTTTAAACACAATAAATATAAGCAACACATTATTCAATGCTTTTTACTTTTGCATTTACTTTAGATTTATATATTAAGTTGCTCAAGCAAGTGGCAACACATTTAAAATACTTTTCTTACCTTATCACAAACTTACCATTGACATAAATGGTCAGCCTTTCCTTTTGCACTGAAATCTTTATTACAAGCATTCCTGTGGTTCATAAAGAACTTTGTTTTCCTACCTCCACAAGTGCCATCTATTATTGCCTTCTTTATCTAAAAGTGCTCCTTTTCCTTTAAACCTAGCCAAAAAGCCATATGTGTTGACTGTGAAACACAGTAGACTTTAATAATATGCATTTATGGTGTAATTACTACATTTTCGTGTCAATCCATGTACATATTTACTGCAAAAAAGTAAACTTTTGTTACTTTAATTCAGCGCTTGCAGTGCAGCAATAGACTCTGTGCGGAAACGATCTCTGCACTTTTGCAGACACACCGCTACTGAAGCGCACTGCTGGACATCAACTGTGTGCAGTGTGCACGCTTTATTAATCTGTTAACATGAGCGCAGAAAAAATACGCACCACATTCGCACTGCAAACGGAGTAATGTGAACCTGGCATTATGTGTGTGCGCTGCGAGTGTGCATGAACGCACGGTCTCCAGGAGAGCGTGCGAGCTCTGAATGGTTAAACACTGGCAAGAATTAAAAAGTAATGCAATTTATAAACTTTACGATGACGATTTTGTGACTGTGACACTGCCTCGATTGTGCAAGTGACAATTCCTGTGTCAACTGTGCAGTGTGCAGCTCTCTTGTAGACAGACACGATGTGTGGTGATTTGAAGAAATTTGCATATATATGTATATAGAGAGAGTGATGATTCACTCACGCTGTTAACTTTACAAGTTATTTAATTAAGATATATGAAGGTGAGTACCTTACTTTCAGCATTATAATTGTTTCACCCAGGCCAGACTGAGACGGTGCTGCTGCTGCATGTCGTGCCAAACCTCTCACAGCTTGAGATCATTTTTTTTAGATTGGCCTTTTTAGAGACCGCCGATCAAACATCCCAAAGCGATTATCGGCCAATAGTGATCAGTAGCCGATCAATCGGCGCACCCCTAGTTATAATATTAATATTATTGATATTTTTGTAGGAAACCGTGATCCATTTTTAGGATTATTTGAAGAATAGAAAGTTCAAAAATAGTGATCAGTAGCCAATCAATCGGCGCACCCCTAGTTATAATATTAATATTATTGATATTTTTGTAGGAAACCGTGATCCATTTTTAGGATTATTTGAAGAATAGAAAGTTCAAAAGGACAGGATTTATTTGACAGAAATCTTTTGTAACCTTTACTTTGTGATCAATTCAAAGCATCCTTACTGAAAAAAAAATGGCTGACCCCAAACCTTTGAATGGTACTGTATGGAATGTGCATTATCAGCCTGTTTACGTAGAAATATTGACTGGTTGATGAATTCTTTAATTGCTGTATCTGTAACATGTGACTTTTTTCTTTTTTAAGGTGCTGTAATTGGGGACGGTCAATCTGCAGTGGCTAGCAACATAGCTAACACAACGTATCGTCTCCAGTGGTGGGACTTCACCAAATATGATTTGCCTGAGATCAGTAATGGTGAGTGGTTGCAGGGGTGCATCAAAGCCATTAATGACAAATAGACTGTCATATTATCTATGAGTGATGGGGGGGTTTAATGTATTAGTATATCGTGATTCTTTCTTTAAAAGATTAGTCTTTTAAGTTTAGTCACATGTCAGATCATAGTCTAAGAGGCCTGGTTTTGGTTATGACTAGGTTTTGCATATGAACAGCAGAATAATCGATAAAAAATAGGATTAGGTTTGAACCCACTCCTGGTTCCAGTGGAGTTTGGTGGGGGATTTTCCAGAAAGGCACGTGTTCTTTCTGAGATTTAATATTTGCCATGTGCCCATCCACCCGAACAGAAACACAAAATGCTTCAATGCCCCACAGTGTTGAGGAAATCGTAGTGAGGGGAAAGACTGCACCATGATAGAGTAGCTGTAGGAAAAGGTAAGAGTGAGCACTCCACTGAGCACAAGAGTGCAGCTGATGGAGGGCAGATGCCATGGACAGGAGAGGAAATTGGTCACATATTAGTTATTTTCTTCCCCGTCTCTCTCTTTCTTTCCCTCTCACGATGAGCGTTACTGGAAGCTCTTGGCGATTACCCATGGCTGATTACAAGATTGCAGAGTGATTCTTGTTATCTGGGCTTGATCTCACACCTGGCAGCACTTAGGCACTAACATCTGTTCAGCCTGTGAGAATCTTCAGTATCTCAGAAAACAAAGGTTAGCATGTGTTTGTTGCACTATGAAGGTAAGAAAAATAAATAAATCAAAGTCCGTCCTTATAAAATTCAGTTTAGCCTTCACTTATATCTTAACCCAGATGTGCCCAACCTGCTGAAGATCTGTTGATGAATGAGGATTGAGAGTTTTATTTGTCAGTTCTGTCGAAGACAAATACTCAGATCTCCAACAGACAGGGCAATAAAACTGACATGAGTTTAACAGTGCTGGTGTTAGAGTGTAAAAAAAACAAAATAGAAACAAGACACAGAACAGCACAATGCATATCACACATGCAGAAGTATTGCACATCCCAATGCCAGTTGGGTCCTGTTCAGTCAAATGGCGGTTTTAGAGGACAACAAAGATTTTGTTAGGTTTTTGATAAAGCTATTCAAACACGCACAATTGTTTTGGAAAATCCCTTTACACTTCTTGCAGAATCCCCAGCTTTGCCCCAAACATCCTGAAAAAAAAGCTCTGGCTTCACAACATCCTGCAAAATATGGTTTGTAGTGGCTTATCGTGTTAATTGTAAAGTACCCCCAAAAAAGATGGATTGAATGTAGGGCTGGGAGATATGGCCTAAAAAAAATCCCCGATTTTTTTCCACAAAAAATTTGATTTATGATTTAAATCGATTTTTCCCTCCCTACTTAAAATCAATCTGCAGATGACAAAGAAATTGTTCAAAACAAGTTTTAACTTTATTTTGTTTTGATTTTCCCTTCTGGGATTTGTTCTGGATTTCCCCCTTGGGGTTAAAGTGCAAACAGAAACAACAAGCCAAAAAGACATGATGGCAGACCCTGCCATTGTAAACAGTGAAAATGAAACATAAAGTAACATAACATAAAATGTAACATAACATTCTTATCATACCGGATACAGTTTCTAAATGTTTGTAAGACTGTAGGTCAGTGGTCTTCACAATTTTTTTCATGGGAACCACACTGATAGGGCAAAGTCAGTCAGAGAGCCACCGCGAAGTATCAAAAGTTACATCTAGTCATAAATAGCATGTCTTTTTATCAATTTGTCATCCCTGATATGCAATGCAAAAGGGGCCATCATTCTTTATCATTTACCAGTCAAATTTGTATCTGAGACAAGATGATAAAAAAAAGCAGGATTGCCTTAATGCTGGAAAGGTCTTAAGTTATTACATTTTTTTTTTATACTAGCCCATCATGTATCTCACCATCCAAGTGCACATTCGGCGTTAAGAGATTAAAATTGCCAACTCCGCAGTTAGTGTCATGGACGTTGGACCGAGCAAGTGTAAATATCTTTTCTAGTCTATAATTCCATTTTGTAATGCCGTTGTTTTAGGATTTTTTTTATATATATAAATTATTATTTGTAATAGATCAGACGCTGTTTGACTGTCTACACACCAGACGCGGCGACAGTTGTTTTGCCGCGCCCCGCTGCGCTAAAAGTCTGTCTACACTGGTTGACACTACAGTTGCAAATCATCTGAACGTAGTGTCAGTACAGTTCGTCATAAATAGAACAAGGCATCAGTTTACTGATGGGGATCGTGGTGCGTCGCATCGTGCAGCATCCAGTGTAGACAACATCACTGGGTTCTATTGTCTTTTGTCGGATTGCGCCACTCACGTGCGGTGTAAACATGAGGTTTTTTTAATGGGTTATGTTATAGCCCTGCTTGTTTTTAATGTT
>NW_015505889.1:634223-648102 GCF_001515645.1 Sinocyclocheilus grahami | reverse complement strand
TTCAAACACGCACAATTGTTTTGGAAAATCCCTTTACACTTCTTGGCTTGCAGAATCCCCAGCTTTGCCCCAAACATCCTGAAAAAAAATCTCTGGCTTCACAACATCCTGCAAAATATGGTTTGTAGTGGCTTATCGTGTTAATTGTAAAGTATTGATGGATTGAAAAAGATGGATTGAATGTAGGGCTGGGAGATATGGCCTAAAAAAAATCCCCGATTTTTTTCCACAAAAAATTTGATTTATGATTTAAATCGATTTTTCCCTCCCTACTTAAAATCAATCTGCAGATGACAAAGAAATTGTTCAAAACAAGTTTTAACTTTATTTTGTTTTGATTTTCCCTTCTGGGATTTGTTCTGGATTTCCCCCTTGGGGTTAAAGTGCAAACAGAAACAACAAGCCAAAAAGACATGATGGCAGGCCCTGCCATTGTAAACAGTGAAAATGCAACATAAAGTAACATAACATAAAATGTAACATAACATTCTTATCATACCGGATACAGTTTCTAAATGTTTGTAAGACTGTAGGTCAGTGGTCTTCACAATTTTTTTCATGGGAACCACACTGATAGGGCAAAGTCAGTCAGAGAGCCACCGCGAAGTATCAAAAGTTACATCTAGTCATAAATAGCATGTCTTTTTATCAATTTGTCATCCCTGATATGCAATGCAAAAGGGGCCATCATTCTTTATCATTTACCAGTCAAATTTGTATCTGAGAAAGTATCTGAGCTGGAAAGGTCTTAAGTTATTACATTTTTTTTTTATACTAGCCCATCATGTATCTCACCATCCAAGTGCACATTCGGCGTTAAGAGATTAAAACTGCCAACTCCGCAGTTAGTGTCATGGACGTTGGACAGAGCAAGTGTAAATATCTTTTCTAGTCTATAATTCCATCTTGTAATGCCGTTGTTTTAGGATTTTTTTAATATATATAAATTATTATTTGTAATAGATCAGACGCTGTTTGACTGTGTCTACACACCAGACGCGGCGACAGTTGTTTTGCCGCGCCCCGCTGCGCTAAAAGTCTGTCTACACTGGTTGACACTACAGTTGCAAATCATCTGAACGTAGTGTCAGTACAGTTCGTCATAAATAGAACAAGGCATCAGTTTACTGATGGGGATCGTGGTGCGTCGCATCGTGCAGCATCCAGTGTAGACAACATCACTGGGTTCTATTGTCTTTTGTCGGATTGCGCCACTCACGTGGAGCTGATCTGACGATCTGAATGAGAGAGAGAGAGAGAGAGAGATGCAGAGCAGGGCGACGCGAGGAACAGGATTGAGAACCGCTGCTTTAGAACATTGGTTTTGAAACTTGTGAATCCATTAGAATCGTTAGAAGCCAGAATCGCGATTCATATATGAATAGATTTTTACGTGCACCTCTAGTTTTCTCTTCCTCTTCTCTTATGCAGCACAGCATGGCCTCGCCCCCTTTGCTGCCTTTTCCCGAGGGTGGGGTTTATCTGGGTTTGTTACGTCATGAACCCGGGAAGTAACTTGTTGTAGTCCCTACCAGCCGTTTTTGTAGGCATTAATCTGCCAGTATTTTAAAAGACGATATATATCCGTTTGCATTGGACTTTCAGCTTCGTAACTTTGCAGATATTGTTTATGCTCAAACAGCAACATTACAAACTAACTAACGTTAAAAAAGTGAAATCGCAATCAACCTCCCCTTCAAGAGAAAACCGATTTTCATTCAAACAAATCGACGTAAACTACACATTCGAGTTAATCGATAAAATCGATTTATCGCCCAGCCCTAATTGAAAGATTTGCTGCCAACTAAGAATTCATTCTAATTGTTTTTGCTATTATTTTATATCTGTTTGGTGCATACAGGCGGTCATGGTTGTCCCAAGGGTTGATCATAGGAAGTTTTCTCAGTCTGATAAGAAAGGTGGTCCATTCAGACTAAGAATGAGTCCACACCACGCAACTATAATAATAAAGATGCAGACAATCATATTGTTGGAATCACTTTCAGTGCATTTTTTTCAGCTGATGAATGGCTAAAAACTTTGACAGCCGATCAAAATCCTTCCTTCTTGAATTCAAGTTCTGCACATAAGTGCGCAGTTGGAATAAACAGATCGATATCATCCATTGGTATGGATGCTAATGTTACTGTTATAGTTTTCGTTTTTGCTGTGAACAGGCCTTTATGATCATGAAAGCCACAGAACTGTACTGCAACACTGTAGAATAAATTATTCCTGTGCTTTCAACGTGCAACTTTTTTTTTTTTTTTTACATTTTCATTCAAAATTAATAACAAAGTTGAGTTACAATAGACTTACATTTTCAGCAGACAGTACTGAGAAAATAATCAATTTTTGTTAGATCCACACAGCTTGCAAAGTGAAAAAGTGAATGTTAACTAACATCGATCACAGTTTGAGTTATTGTAAAGAAGAAAGCCAGCAGTTGTTTGGTATCAGTGCACATAGCATCAGATTTGCTACAAGTATTACTAAAGTAAATGGGAAATAGCGGGAGGTAGAGCTGGACTGTGTCGGCTGAGCAGAACACTGACCCCCTGGACAGAAGCCCTCTTCACTTCCCAGCAGGCTGCTTCCACTCTACAGAGTCCTGAGTGCATTCTTCGGTCTTCCCACAGTGCACATTCCCTCTGGCGCATCAGTGCAGTCTAATTACAAATACAAGAAACCCGTTATAGGCATTAGATGTCAAATAAACTGTGCTATTGATTTTGGAGCCCATTAGAAGTTCATATATTGTGCTGCAGTCATAGCACTGAGTAATACTTAAACTGCTCATGTTGAATTCGTAGAAGCTTATTGTTCTACATAACACTTAAGATCGAAACATTTCCATTAGACATGCTCTTGTCATAGCTTTTAATTAAGCACGACTGGGCTTTTGTGAATTTTTTTTCTTTATGGTGGTCTATATGATTCTTTCCTCTATAATTATTTTAATGCAGTCTGGTTTAATTGAAAGAAAAAGCACTTAATCTTCTTAGAAAATGCTTTATGTGCTCTGGCTTACATATTGCAGAATCAGTTAGATACATTAATTCGAAGAAATGTTTTTCATCCAAAAATTGCAGAAGGACATATCCGTTAGAAATCCAATGCACTTGTTAAAAATAGCTATTCAAAAATAGCTTGTCAGACTTCAGGCTATATAACCATTAGTGTAGATGGTATGATTTTTAGGTCATACTGTATGAAAAGTAATGACTTGCTCTGTAATTTGGTCAGTAATAGAAGTTGAGTTGATATTTTCATTGTGATGATGGTGATTTAGCTGCAGGTATTTGATCTGAACCTTGTGAAGACGTGAACCCTGGCCAGTGTAGTATAAGACAAAGCAGTAACGCATTTATGCCTGGCTCTAATGTACAATTGGAAACTGAACATTGTTATTATGGTATCATTGAGATACTTTCATGGTTTGTATATTTTGGCTTAGTTTTTATTTGAATTTTATTTAAAGGTTTAGTAATTTTGTTGTTTTTAATTATTTTTTTTAAATAGGTCTATATAGTTTTTTTTATTCATTTTATTTTAGTACATCAAGTTCAACTAAATGTAAATGAGAAATGCTCACTAAAAAAAACTAACTGAAAATAAGTTTATTCTTTATATTTTATTAAAGTTTGCTTGATTTCAAGTAACAAAAATGTGTTTATGGGTTTTAGTTTTAGTTCTAGTTTAGTGAAGTATAAAAACCCTGACACTGAGGAAAACACGCAAACAGCTTCCACAGTAATAAATATGAAGACCCGAAGTGGCTTCAGGGACTCTGAACAACACTTCAGTTTCACCAAGTTCATATAAGCACAACATAGTGTTCCCCAGACAAATGGTTTGGGAAAAAACTCAATCTGATCCACTACCAAATTGATGCCTTGAACTTTATAACCTTGCCAGCCTTTCTGTAAGAAATTGATAACAGAGAACTTTAGGAACCAGTGAACAGATTAGAAAAGGCTCCATTTAACAAACACGGATTCATTCTATGTATTCTAAGATGTCTCATCCTGTCAGAGAATGACCAGTAAGAGAGATGTCACATACCTGTCCACTAAAGTCCTTCCTGCCTGCCTCAACCAGCACACAATTAAGGTTCTGCACCCTATCACCTGACAAAGCAGGGACAGGCACCTCCAAGAGGCGATAATGACATTGTTCAGCCGTAGGAGGCACGACAGGTGAATCACTCGCCTGCGCAATGACTGATATCTCTGAGCAGTCAACATACTCAGTAGCACTGGACACCTACCAGCCATCCACAGCCATCTCTTCCCTCTTCTCAGTTTCACCAAACTCTGGAACAAAATAAACTACCGGCCAATTCCAAAAAACCCATCCTTGGACTCATTTGTGCCTACAGAGGTGGAGAAATCTATTGGGCTAATGCAAATCTGAGGCAAAGACATCTGAGCATGATGGGCCTTTAGCTGAGCAAGCTCATTATCAAATGTGAGCTTGAATTCTCCTTACTAACTACTCTTTCCTCAAAAACCTAGTTTCTGGCCAACTCAGCCTAAGAGCAGAAGTATTAATGAGCTAAGATGTTTCCTTGCTCTCTGATGCATCTACTTCATGATAATATATGGCTTTAAGAATCTGAAATAAACAGAGTGTCTCAAGTACAGAGGGTGGAAGTGCTCTACATCAAACTTAGCCATTGTTTTAATAGAGAAGAGAACGTGACAAGCTCTGGTGGTGATACAAAGCACCAAGGTGCATGCAAGTTTAATAACAAGTACACAAAACAAGTAAACTCCGCCAATATAATATAATACAAACTCTCTGTCTAGGGGTGCTACACTAGCCAAGGTTCCTGGCTCTGTAATCTAACATCTGTTCCAAAGTGTGTGAATGAGTTGTGTGTGTGTGTCAGTTTATGGGATGCCCAAAAAGACATTTCTCATTTGTGCTGGCCGGGTGACCTTTCTTCCCATCATCTTGGTGCCATTTAAGACTTAGACCAGCTTTGATGTCAAATGGTATAAAGATGCCGTTGTAGTGGGGTGTAAAAAATAGCGAAGATGATGATATTTGGATAAAACAGCAACAGTCTATTATGGGGGTTAATCCAAAGTAGAGAAAACAGCAGGACTCATGCTTCAGTTTCGTGAGGTCAGGTCTAGGACAAAAGCAGTGTGCTTCCATGTGCATCAATATTGTCCATAACCATGTAGCTAATCCTAACAAATATCTGTGTTTAAATATTAACTTGCTAGATTATCACTGAGGTAGCATTGGTTTTACCATTGTTAAGGTTTGTAAGCTTTACACTGTACCATTCAAAAGTTGGGGGTATGCAAGATTTTTTTAATGTTGAAGTAATGAAACAAATTCTCTTTTGCTCCCCAGGGCTGCATATATTTGATCAATCAACTCTTAATTTAATATATTTTAAAATGTAATAATTATTTCTGTGATGGCAAAGCAGAATTTTCATCAGCTGTTACTGTTATAGTTTTCGTTTTTGCTGTGAACAGGCCTTTATGATCATGAAAGCCACAGAACTGTACTGCAACACTGTAGAATTAGCATTGGTTTTACCATTGTTAAGGTTTGTAAGCTTTACACTGTACCATTCAAAAGTTGGGGGTATGCAAGATTTTTTTAATGTTGAAGTAATGAAACAAATTCTCTTTTGCTCCCCAGGGCTGCATATATTTGATCAATCAACTCTTAATTTAATATATTTTAAAATGTAATAATTATTTCTGTGATGGCAAAGCAGAATTTTCATCAGCCATTACTCCAGTCTTCAGTGTCACATGGTCCTTCAGAAATCATTCTAATATGCTGATTTGGTGCTCAAGAAACATTTCATATTATTAGCAATGTTAAAAAATAGTTGTGCTGCTTAATATTTTTGTGGAAACCATGATACTTTTTTGATTATATTTTTGAATAGAAAGTTCAAAAGATCAGCATTTATTTGAAATATAAATATTTTGTAACATTATAAGCATCTTCACTGTGACTTTTAATCAATTGAATGCACTCTTGCTGAATTAAAGTATTAATTTCTTTAAAAAAAAATCATACTAACCCAAACAATTTGAATGCTATTGTAACTCACATCAATAAAAAACAAGAGAATTGCAGAACCAGGTAAGAAGGAAGGTCAACAAGACTTTTCAGAGAAATGATTGTTAGAGAGTGGTTTGGGAATTTTCAGCTACCAACACAGACTGTGGACAAATCCTGCTCAAAAAGCTACAGAGGGTTATGGGAACTTATCCATTTACATCATCCTTCCAAAGTCAATAATGTCAGGAATCTGCTGGGATCATAAATCAGTGTAATTGTAACTCAGACTAAATATAAGACATCATAGCTGATTTATCATTGTAACACCACCCAGCTCATTAATGTATAATTAGGAGAGGGATAGTTGTCAATGTTTTTTTTGTTTTTTTTGGAAGCTAGGAACAAGGCCTCAGCAGCAGGTAAACACTGACATTTATGATGCTGCCTCCAGCAGCTCTTCTCCTGTTCTCTGCTTTGTTGCGGTTAAGATGAAATCTTTAGCCCTGTGTACATTTTGTTCTATATAAAGACCAAAACAGAGGATCAAAGACAAAACATTTCCAAGCCCTACGATGTTGCAGTTCCTGAAATCTAAGATGTTTCGGAGTTGCCTTAATTGAAATCACAGAATTGCTAAGGGCTATGTGGACTTTTGCTGGGATAGCAGCACACACTAGTTTTATTTTAAGTAGGAGAGCTATGAGTCAAATCAAATTAAATGCTCCGCTCTAGTTCTTTTTTAACACAAAGTCCTCTCTCGTTAGAGCAAAGCAGATGTAGCAGGTAGTCATTCTGTGAATAAGATGTGTGATTTTTGTTCCCCTTCCTTCCCCCTCTATTTTAATTTTCTTTTTATGTGTGTGCAAGTTCACTCCCATGCGGTTTTCATAAAAGCAAACTCATTGGTTTTAGTGCAGTGAGAGGATTTTTGTGACACTTGAGACTGTCAATGCAAGGCTGTGATTGTAGTGTTAAGGTGTGCTTTATTTCTCTGTAAATCCTCAGAAGCTGAAGGGCTTTTTCAATGGCTGTAAAGCTCCAGCTTCAAGATAATAATAGATACTTTACACACATACCAGAACCATGGATGCAAAAATGCAACAAGAGTCTATGAATATTCATTTTTCTGATAAATGATGAAGAGGATTTTATGTAAAATGCTTCAACATGTTTAGTATACCCACAGCTATAAAGGAAATGAAATACGCTGCATCTATATCATAGTGAGCGCATAGTGTAAAGCGCTTGCAGCTGCTGCTTCATTACATTATGGCCTCAATAGCATGTCTACATTTAATGAAAAAAAGAGCACAACCTCTTTATTTTATTTTATTATCTTGGGAAAAAAAGTACTTAAAGGGATTCCAATGATATCGTTCCTCTGTAGCATTATTGTTATAGTTGTGGTGTGGACTTAGCTATTCTTTCAGTTGGTATAAATCAGAATTGAAAGCCGTAATTTAAAAGTGTGAAACTTGCCAAGTGCCATAGTCTGTGTTAAAGCCTGTTTACACCAACAAAAATTTTTCTTTTCTCTCTCCCTTTCCCTTCACTATCCATTATATGTTACACGAGTGTGATTAATGCTGTTAAGCTTCAAGACTGTAAACTAAGACCACTTGTTTTGGGCATGTACACTAGGTTAGCAATCTGACAAGTAACTAACATGTTGTCAATGTTGTTCAAATCAATGACCCATGAACTGTCACCAGACACTGAATCCAATGTTACTGCAGGAGGATTGTCCCTATAACATATGTACTGGAAGTCACCTTGAGTAAAAGCATAATCTATAAGAAAATTACTTAGTGTTTTTGGGTAAAGTGCTAGAGTAGATGTTTTTTTGGAAGATGTAGCTGGACTACAGCTAATGTATCTCATTTCTGGTATTTATTTATTTTTTTCTAATGTTCAGGTGCTGTGATATTAATAGTCACTTAAACTGACATCAGGTCTGTGGTTTTGTGCCATTTAAAAGAATATTATCGTAGCAGTGTTTCTTCTCTGTCATCTAAAGGGCTCTTTGTATATATGCGTGTGGAAGCGGGATGTTTGTGCTTTTATGAATGTTTGTGTACTCAGTATTTGTCGACCTTGAAACTAGGTTATTCTGGATGTTTTATTGTTTTTTCCAGGGATGTGTTAATCCACTGCTTCTTTCAATCTGTTCCTTATCCCTGTCTCTCATTCTTGCTCATTTAGTCTCTCAGTGACAAGAGGCACTCTCTCAGACACATTTCCCAAGCTCCTCTGCAGAAGTCATGCCCAGGAAATCTCTGTAACTACTTGTGTCACTGCTACTATTTTCTGTCAGTTAACTGCTTGATGACTTTGTACTGTAGTTTCAGATAGAGTGACTTTGCAAATGACAGAGAGTGTAATTGGAGTGAGTAATTCTGGACTAAACCAGTCTGAGCCCATTGGCTGGGTAGATGGAATGGATCCAGTATAAATATGACTGTAAAAGTCTGATTTATTTCAGTTGTCCAGATGCTCTCTGTCCACAGCAGCTGGAGTCCTGAGCGCTTCGTTTATCATTCTGTGTCAGCCACAAACCCATCTAAACCCTAAATCATAGTGAGGGGCAGGTTCAATTGTGTGATTTTCTTTTTTTTTTCACGTGCTTTATCAATCTAGAATGTAAATAAAATGTAGCTATTGATGAAAGCATTTATATTGAAGCCCGGAAGGGCAATTTTATTTGTGTCTTTATGAGACTATTTCCTATGCTGTTTTTTTCTGCTGTATGGAACAAACAAAATGGCAAAAATATCAATAAATCGCTAATTTTTCAAAAGAGTTTTAATTTCATTTTGCCTTTATCATAGTGAGAGGCAGGTTCAATTGTGTGATTCTCTTTTTTTTTTTCACGTGCTTTATCAATCTAGAATGTAAATAAAATGTAGCTATTGATGAAAGCATTTATATTGAAGCCCGGAAGGGCAATATAAATGTATTTTATTTGTGTCTTTATGAGACTATTTCCTATGCTGTTTTTTTCTGCTGTATGTAACAAACAAAATGGCAAAAATATCAATAAATCGCTAATTTTTCAAAAATCAGTGGCATAGAAAAACATTTTGGAGAATATTTGAAAAATCATTTTTACACCGCAGAAGAAAAGAGTGATATAGGCAGTGGTGCGCATGCGCGACCAAAATAAAAAAATGTGCTGAGTAAATAAGTTCAGACCGTTCATTTCTAAAAGCATAAATCTAAGCTATGCACTGCTTGGTTTCAGAGCAAAACTGAACGTTTTTCATTCAACGACGTGCTTCACTTGGCAGCGCTAAAACCGGCAGTGCATATAATTACTTGCCCACAACCCACCAAAATAAGAGCTTATTTTAGGTTTGAAAATTTTTAAGTGTATTATAAAATAATTTTATTTTTATTTAATACTCACTTTTTATTTTAAAATATAATAGTATTATCACACTTTATTTATTATTTTATTAATAAAAATAAATAATGTGCAACAATGTTATTATTACTATTATTAATTATCTTATTTTTTGTAGTTCTATTTAATGGCCATTAATGTGCAGTGTGAGCACCAAACCAAATTTCCAGGTGCTCTCATGAGAACCAGACTGAAACGACTTGTGTGCACCCCTGAATATAGGTAAGAGACAGAGGGAGGCATTTACAAACATTCAGGTGATTATTATTTTATTGATTTCTATGTGATACACACTTGAGCATTGAATGCAAATACCACATTCAGAACTGCAGGTGGTGACTTTTCATCATCACTATTATTGCTCTTTTTTTTTTAATCAAAAACCAGTTTCCCTCTTCCTCTCTCCCAGCTCCTGTTGGCCTGCAGTGAATGAGTGGGCATGAGTGACTGTGGGTGGATGGACGTGTGTGTGTATGTGTGTCAGAGAGTGAAATGCAGGTCTTGCTGGGCAGCAGCCTCATCACTGCACTAAAATACTACCCTATTTAATTAACACACTCCTGCTTAAATCTCCCCTCCTGTCCTCTCAGACTCTCTTGACCTTACTCGGTGAGCACATGCACACAGATACACAAATACACACTGGGTGATTAAAACGAATCCATCTTTCTAAATGTGCATAATGACTTGCAGTCACCTGCCAAAACTCACCTGCTCTTGTTTAGCTTGTGCCCTCACACTTTTTCCAGCGCCGTCCGCACACACACTCGTTCTCCAGCGAAATGACAAACACTTCAATCACACGCTCACATTCTAAATCACAAATAGCCCTAATTACACCTCCCACACACACGCACCTAATGCTTTATTCAGAGACCTCTGCGCAATGACACACGTTGATGCATGAGACCAGAGCAGCACGTTATTGTTCTGTTAATGCTTTGAATAAGTCGCTTCATCTAAACAGTTGTTATGAATCAGCTGTCTCCGCTCACTTACATTTGTGTTGTAATATCCCTGTTTACACAGTGTTTGTTTTCTGAATATTACTACCATTCTGTTTGTTGAAAGATGGCTTCATCAGGATGCAAATTGCCATGGAAACAGTAAAGGATTATGCTATGTGTATAACAGAAAATGAAAACAGGAATCGCAATTAATTTTGGAGTTGACGTGGTTTCCAGAGCAGAAACATTATAATTTTCTCTCTGCATCCTGCTTGGCAGAATGGTAGTACTAGATGTCTTTTATGTGTGTGTGTGTGTGAGGTTTATGTGCTGAAATGAGAAGGGTACATACTCTCTCTCTCTCTCTCTCTCGCTCTCTCTCTCCCTCTCTCTCTCCTGCCACTCTGCTCTCTTATTCATTAGTGTGGGCTGAACAGATGTGGCTTTCTGTTAGTCGCTAAATCACTTTTATTGTGGCTCAACTTATGGCAATTCTGCAGCTTCTGCTAATTTAGCAAAAAGGTTGTTACACAGAGTACTGCTCGTGTGCAAACAGAGATTTGGATGCGAAATATAAATCTGGCAGATGCAGAGGCTGACAATGCAATCAGTTTTTGGCAAATTTTACGAGCATGCTAGTTTAATGACCTTGCTCTAAAAAGTGGAGTTTAATGTTTAGTTTAAATACAGCAGATTTGCTTTTCAATATTTAACATTTAAAGCTCCTTTAACTATAACTATGTTTAAAGCATTCCCTGTTTTTCACTACTCCAAAACAAAATGTATGTGTTGGTTTGGACTAGAGACGTGATATTTTTGCAGTCATAATAGTATTGGTATGTAAATGTAAAATTTTAGTATCAGTCCAGTGAGTGAAAGTGGCCATTATATTTGATCTAATACATTATATTCAAATGACCATGTGATTGCACATTATTTCTAGTTGGCTTACCTATTCTTAAACACAAATAGATGAATTGTTTACTCACAGTATGTAGATTTATCTTTTTTTTCTCCCTCCATTTAACTTTAAATTAAATTGTACATCTTCCATTTAATCTTCATAAAAAGATATTTGGCTGTACGTATTTTAAAATATTTTCAAAGCAATTTTAATCTGTATGTGATGTTTGGTGTTATTTGAAACATGTAATGTAATCAGTCTGGCAAAATGTAGATTATTACTGTATCTAATATTGGCCAATATACATTGCCTTCAAAATCCAAATAATCATCGGTTATCATTACCAGGCGCAGTTTCCATATTGGTGCAACCCTAATTTAGACTCTTGTGTCTGATTTCTTTTTTAGCGTCGGTAAATGTGTTGGTGCCCAACTGTAAGATCTACAATGATGCGAGCTGTGATATCTCAGCAGACGGGCAGCTGCTTGCTGTGTTCATTCCCAGCAGTCAGAGGGGTTTTCCTGATGAGGGCATCTTGGCTGTGTACTCCCTGGCCCCACACAACCTGGGAGAGATGCTCTACTCCAAGAGATTTGGTGAGTGACCCTGAGACATGAACCGCTCGACCTCATAAGGGCTGTTAGTTTTGTAAAAACATGACTCTCCTCCCTGTGCTGACGAGCGTTTAAGACACTGATTGAGCCATCAGAGCTGAAATTATTTTAAACTTGTGCTTAATTAAATCGAATGCAAAGGGACACGACTGTTTGCATTGTGCACTCACTTTCCCTCTAATTGGCTGAACAAACAGCAGTGATGGAGCTCTTTTAGAGCAGCTTTAATTAGATAGTCCCCATTTAAAAGCCAAATGAAGGCAGGGCTGGGACCAGGCTGCTAATGGAAACCAATGATGAGGAAGTATGAGTCCTGCTTGTTTTAGATTAAAGTGATTTGAAACGCTGTTCTCTCTCTCCCTCTCCCTCTATGCGGTTTGGTCATCACCATTGGCTGTACAGGCCTCAAGGAACTATCATTCATCCTATCCAGTAACAGTGGATTAATGAGAGCAATCAACCAGGGTCCTCAATACTAAATCGTTCGTTTCCATTTGCTGATCACATCGCTAGCACTCTTTGGCTCATGCACACGCCAAGCAAGGCTGATTTCTAAAGTTAAATGGCTATGAAATTCAATTAGGTTTTAGGATGAAAAATTATATTAGCTATAATTACAGTCTGAGCAGGTCTAAGTGTGAACTTTTCTAATTTCACGCTTAACAGATTGGTCTGAATCCTCTGCTTATAATGTTTACAGCAATTAATAATGTACAAAATGAACATTTTTGTATTAATAGGGTTCAAAATATTTTCATTGGATTTTCATAATTTTAGTTCAGTTTTTTTCACAATAGGCTTACTGCCATGATTTGACTATTTATATGTAGTTACTGCTTAGCTAGCTCATTCAGTGCATTGCTTTATTATATTGCCGCTTTAACAAAAAGTCATGTATCCCAGTCTTGTTGAAATTGTTTCACACAATTGTGGTGATTTTCTAATGGTTTGGCTTAGCCTGTAGTTTTCAGTCAACGTTTCCATGCGTATTTGTCACAGGTCCAAATGCCATCTCTGTCAGTTTGTCTCCGATGGGTCGTTACGTGATGGTGGGTCTGGCGTCTCGCCGCATCCTGCTTCATCAGATCACTGATCACATGGTGGCACAGGTCTTCAGACTGCAGCAGCCCCACGGAGGAGAGACGTCCATGAGGGTATGTCACTGCTGACGTCACATCTTCTTCTTAGAGACTGCCGCAGCTCTCAATACCGTCACGATGTAAAACAAAATATGTGACCATGTCTTAAGACAAAAGAAAGCACTATTTGTTTCTAGAAATCTAAACCACAATACCTCCTTAAAATTAAATTAAACTCTGTGAAGGTAAGCTGGAAATCTGTACACGTATCTTACAATAATAATAAAAAAAAAACAATTAGATGGCCTTCTTATATAGGATGTCAGTTATTCAGTGTAATAAATTGATCAAGGTCAACAAATAAAAATGAGCTGGCGCCAATAGCCTCGTGGGCAACGCACCGACATATAGCGCTGTTGCGCTTCAGCCATCCCAAGTTTGAGTCCCGGCTCACGGACCTTTCCCGATCCTGTCCCCCCTCTCTCTCCTACTTCGCTTCCTGTCTCATTACTGTCTTGTCATAATAAAGGCAAAAACGCCAAAAATAAATCTTAAATAAAAATAAATGAATAAAATAGACACTTTTAAATAATAAAAAAGTAAACAAATAAAAAAATTGTCTTCTAAAAGCAGGACTTCCATCTAAATATTTATAACAAAAAGTACTGTATTTTTTTAAATGAAATCACAAATTTTCCATTTAAATGTTTTCCAAATCATTCTCAAAGTGAAGACTCCAGATGGATCATAAAACCCATTTACTACACTTTTTTCCCTCCATTTTTAGTCAATGTAGTCATTCCTTTCATGACGTGTGATTATTGTGATGTTTGGTTATTACTGGTGGTCTGCCCTATGTAGATCAGCTCTCTGTGCTCTCTACAGCAGAG
>NW_015505889.1:616121-633810 GCF_001515645.1 Sinocyclocheilus grahami | reverse complement strand
CTTCGCGTGTTTGGTCGGGGCGGGGGGGGGGGGGGGGGGGGGGGGGGGGGGGGGGGGGGGGGGGGTTTAGAAAAGCCTTTGAGTAGGAACCTGACCTAGATACGCTCTCTTAGAAATAGAGAGGGAGAGAGAAGTGGGAAAACTGTCTGTTTGTGTGGAGCGAAGGGCATAAATGGAAATGTCTCCATGGTTGACTTTTGTTTTTGTAAGCTGTGTTCATGGCAGGATTCTGAACTCGGATTAATTTGAGAGCGATGGAGCAGGAGAGCTTCATTTTTATCCTTGTTCAGTCTCTAAACATGCAACACCAAATCTCTCTCCGTAGAGGTTAGAAAGACGGCGTACAGTGAGCACTTGTTCATGTTTTCATGGGTCTTTGTGGTTATTTCATCAGTGCTCCTCCCCGCTCAAGTCTCTGAGTGCTTCTTGCTGAGCCTCATTTGTATTAAAAAATATACAGCATCCTCTTAATTAGGCTGGTCACCACAGTGTAGTTCTTACAATAATGTCTTAATCAGAAACTGTGATGGTCTTAAAGGATGTTAGTGCCGTTGTTACTGCAGCTGGAGCTGTATTTAAAATATAATCCATACATGAATTCAGTCTCTCTTAATGACACTCTCAAGCACTCTTTCTCAGCTCTAATGGTTATTGTACATCACTACCAGAGGTGATGTAATGAAGTGGACAGTGCTGCACTGTTATGTCTTATATGAGATAATGATGAGTCTTTGAGCTTCACAGGTCTGCCTTCTGACTGTCAGCCTTTCACACGGCTCTGTGTGAAATATTTTTTTCCAAAACTGCTTTCTAGGGATGCACCGATATGAAAATTTTGGCCGATACCAATAACCGATTATTATTTATTTTTGAAAGCCGATAACCGATATGTTGGCCGATAAATCTATATCCAAATTGTTATATACTTTTTGAGAGCCCGATTACAAAAAAGGTCTCATCATTAAAAGCCACATCCCAAACACTTCAACATAAGCAGCCTAGTTTGAACGGTGTACGTTTTAAAAAAAATTTACTCTCCCATTACCAAATTTAGTCATAAAAAAGTCTTACAAATAAATAAAATAATGCATAAATAATGCAAACAAGTCACTGGACATCATTACACGTGTAAAGAATCAAAATGAATGCGCCACAGATCAATAAAACAGAATAGCCTCTGCACGGACAATAATTAAATGATTTTAATTACTAAACCATATTGTTGATGAAAATAATAAGAGAAAAATACAAGTGGTTGTTGTTATTAATAATGTATCGATGATTTTGAAAAAGTAACAAATTAATACCACTGTTTTAAATAGCAGCCGTTGAGCTGCGCGTGCTGAAGCTGAAGAGCTGAATGAACATGGTAAACTGAAGCGTTTTGCTGGCAGCTTATTTAACTCAAGGAAATGCATCCTGAGATTAATATTAATACAACATAAACATAATATTACAACTTATATATGTACAAAATTATGCAGTTATTGCGTGCTATAGTCAGAATGTGTGATCCTGTTGTGGATGCGCTCTTCCCATAACAACGCGCTGAAACACGGCAACTAAACCCAAAGAATTCCCAACGTTTTATTATAATAATGTTCTCATTAGAATTTTATATACACGACATTCCCAATCATAGTTATTAATGTTGTGCACTGCTGTTTGGGCTGCGTGTGCTGAGCTAAAGATGATCACCGGTAAACTGAAGCGCTCTTTTTAACTTAACCAAACGCATTCTATATGAGATAAATCAGATATACATCAAATAAACACAATATTACAATGTACAATTGCACAAAAGGCTGCAAACGAACAGCGCGCATCTGAAGTGTCTCTGAAGGAAATAATGCATTATTTATCGGCTTTAAGATATCGGCCAAATTTTCTTATCAGGCCGATACCGATAACAGAAAAAATGAGCATTTATCGGCCGATACCGATATGGTGGCCGATATATCGTGCATCCCTACTGCTTTCATTGAACTTTTCTCTGCATTTTATGTGAGACTGAGATAAAAGTTTATGGCGCGCTTAAACATCATTGTAGGAACTGCAAAAACCAGAACCATTTGAACTGTCAGCACAAGTTAAGTAAGAGCTCAGGTTTTCTGTGTGCTATTGTTAGTAAAAGATTTTTCTAGGAACTTTGTGTAGAATGCTAACCAGTGTGAGTGATGTAAAATTGAAGTGAAGATCTCAACAAAACATCTTTTGTTAAGTATAGGTCAGGACAGGACAGAAAAAAAATAATGCATGGTCTTATAGGGCTTCTGTACACTTTATCTGGAGTCAAATATTTTTTGATTTACAACAAATTATTACTTGAGTAATTCTGAATATATTAATTTGACATGAAAATACATAATTTTACTTGTGTTTAGGTACTTTGCTTAGACATTACAAATGTCTACAGTAATAACAAAATGTAATTTATGTTAGCTAATATGTAAATGTTAAAACACCTGGACTAGAAAATGACAACAGGCTTCTGCTGTGAATCACGGGAAAAAGGTGTATGGGTGCAAAATGCATTATTAACTACTATATACATTTGCAACATCTTTACAGGGTGCCTGATTTCAGCTGTAGCCATAGCAACAACACTTTTGGTGCATTTCATTGTCTGTGTTTTCAGCTTTTATGACTGTTTGTATAGAGACGTTTCTCACTCACGGTATGTTTATTTATTAGTTTCTATTATTTTCCATTCTATAATTATGTTCTGTTTCCCCTCATGTCTTTATTTATTAGAATAGATCTTTCTGTTTATTTATTTGAAGTGATATTTTCTTGTATGGTAGATAATGAATCAATTGAATACATCAGCACCGTTAATGTGTCTGCTTATTAGCAGGATTAATTATACAGCGGAGAGTGGAAAGAAAATGAACAAAGGTTGGCCCAAGGCTCCATCTCCAGCTTTGCTGTGAACAACTTTTTCTACATATTAATTTTTTTATGTAATAGTCATTTTCATTCTCAAGCTGTTTTAAAGTACTTGTCATGCCACTTGCCTGCCAGTATTGTCTAATAGTGCTGATGCACACTGTAGTTTCACATTAGGATGCTTTAGATGGGTAACTGGCAATTAATGTCTGTTTTATGAGCAATGTAATATTTAGGAACTAAAAGAATTTTACAGTGGAATACATTAAATTAATCAAAAGTGACAGTAGACATTTGTACTGTTACAAAAGATTTGTTTCAAAGGAATACTGTTCTTTTGAATTTTATATTCATCAAAGAATCCTGAACAAAATGTTTCATGGTTTCCACAAAAAAATATTCAACATCACAACTATTTTCAGTATTTCTAATAATAAGAAATGTTTCTTGAGCAGCAAATCAGCATATTGGAATGATTTCTGAAGGATCATGTGGCACTGACGACTGGAGTAACTCCAGCTGAAAATTCTGCTTTGCCACCACAGTAATTAGTTATATATAAGTTATTTTAAATTGTAATAATATTTCACAGTAACTGTATTTTGAATTAAATGAAGGCAGACTTGGTGAGCATAAAAAAACTTCTTTCAAAAACAAAAAAAATCTTACTGTCTCCAAACTTTTAGATTTGGATTCGATTTGAGTAAAATTTGTGTGAATAATGTATAACTGATTTGAATGTTGTTGAAAATTAATTTGCAATGCAATCTGCTGGGTCCAGATGCACAAACACATTGCGTTCAGGTGGTGTCTTGCAGACATGTGCAGCCCTCTCATACACACTCTCTTCCCTTAAAGAGACTGTTTGAACTGCCAGCCTTTGTGGCTTTTATCCTTGTCCTGAATTTTCTGTGTCTAGAGTAAAGAGAGAGAGAAAGAGTTTGTCTGTTGATCACTCAGCTGCAGATGAATGAGACCGCTTTCTCTCTCCCTGGCAGACATGAGCTTGTCCTATTTTTGTCTTTTTATTCTAGAGCCAGTGGAGTGTAAGTAGTATGCCAAGGCTGACAGACAGGGACGGGGGAATGGATTGGAAAGAAAGAGAAAGAGTACATTGGAGAAAGAGATTTGACTTTTCACAGTTTAGCCTCTTCTCGGTTAAGCTAGCAGTGTTGTCATATCTGACAGAGACGGCAGTCTACAGCAGAGAGGATGATGGGAGGTGCTGGCGACTGATAGAATGAGTGAAACTACTGAGAGGACTGTGGGCCGGTTTAAACAGGTGTGTTCTTGTATATTTTTCAGAGGGTGTTTGATGTGGTGTATCCAATGGCCCAAGACCAGCGGAGACACATCAGTATAAATTCTGCACGCTGGCTGCCAGAACCGGGGCTTGGTCTTGCTTATGGAACCAACAAAGGAGATCTGGTCATCTGCAGACCTGTGTGAGTCTCCTATCCATCCCTCCATAGCTCACTTGTGGGTCATAAATCACTTTGCATTAAAGAACAAATGTGCTGTTGTAAGAGTTTTTTATTTTAATTTTTTTAAAGAAAGGTTTAAGAAACCCAGCTGGACTCCTCAAGATAATTGCTTGCTAAACATAATGAGCCCTTTACTCATCTGGGTGTGGGTCAACATTAAATGAGAAATGATCCGTAATGTTAACCATGATAAAACAAGTTGCGATGTAAATGGTGTGCATATAAAAGCATTTTGAATGTTGAACTCAGTCTGTCTTTCCTCTGCTTTGCCCATCTGTTTTTGTTTTCTGGTGAGAACTGCTCTGTTTTATGTTTATGTAAATGAATGTCATACATCTCAAAAACCTTTTTGGTTTTGTCAGTTCTTCAGCAGTTTTAAAAGAAGTTTTCCTGCAAGTGATTGGTGTTTGTTAGCGAAACAGACACTAATTAATTCACTTCAAGGATCATTTCCCTCCACTGTATTTGGTTGTATAATTTGCAGCTTGCCTGTGGATGTTGCTTTTCTGCAAGTTTCTCATAATTATCATCAAGGTTACTGGATACAAAAAGCCCACGTTGCAGCAAAAACATTCTCTACAATGTAAACATGCTCTCACTTCATTAATGCAAACAATTTGCTAATTAGAGAAAACCGAAAATGCATCATACACGTGCTCACTTATTTGTAGTTTATGTACTTGTGTGTGGTGTCCGGTTCCCAATGAATATAATGTTGTGTGCCTTGGACACAAAATATCCAATGGCTTGGCATCAGTCGTGACAGCAATTTATCTGTCTTAGTGTAATTTACATGATAATTTGCTCTTATAGAAACATGTAAGAGTCTGTCTCGATTATTGATTAAGGAAGTTATTTGATCTAATCACAGTTGTTTCAGATGATAATTGTGAACTTTCAATTTCAATCACATTTTGTCATTTAAATAAGGGAAATTTAAGCGCAAAAAGAAATGCCATCAAATGTGTACTCTCAACTCACATTTTCTAATTTGTAGGGAGAAGCAGAGGAGTCGGATTTTGGCACCACACTGGTCCGTTATTTACATTACATGTATGCAATTGGCAGACACTTTTATCCAAACCAATTTATATTGTATTCAAGTTATTAATTTATCAGTTCATGCATTCCCTGAGATTCCAACCTTGGTGATAATAGCTTAGAACTGTGCGAGCTACAGTAATGCAGTTTAAAGGGATACTCCATCCAAAAATGTAAATTCTCTCCTCAATTACTCAACCTTATGCTGTCCAAGATGTCTACGACTGACTTTCTTCTGTGGAACACAAATTGAGATTTTAGGAAAAAGTGTATGGGTCCTTCAGTGAACATGATGGAAATCCATATGATCCCAGTTGATGAATCTAAATGTCTTCTGAAGAAAAATGATAGGTGGGTGTGAGGAAAAATACTAATAAACATTTTAAACCATAAACCACCTTTTCCTGTCAACTGTCAAACATGGGTTCATAAGTTCATGTTTGACGTAAAGGCCAGCATATTGTGATGCAAGTGTATTATGAAACTCGCACAAGAAGAGATGCAGAAGCACGGAGGATCGTATGGGCCTATTTATGTTCAATGGTACTAAAATATACAAATTGGTCCCAATTTATATTAGGTGGCATTAACTACTATGTACTTACATAGAAAAATAAGTACAGTGTTCATATTGTATTGCTAAACACTACTGCTGCTATTGAGGTGGGATACAGGTAAGGTTAGGGACAGGTTTGGTGGTATGGGTAGGTGTAAGGGATGGGTCAACAGTGTAATTATAAATGTAATTACAGAAATGAATTATAGATGTAATTACATGCAGATATTTTTTAAATATAAGTACAATGTTAACATGTATGTATACAATAAGTGCATTGTATTAATGATTAATTTAAATGCAAGTACATAGTAGTTAAGGCCACCTAATATAAAGTGGGACCTAAAAATGTAATAAAAATTATTAAATCGCTAATCGCAGTTATTTGTTGACAGTCATCAGCACAAAATTCATGATCTTAACAGGCATGCTCCTACACATACAAAAGCGTTTGAATATCAGGAAATTAGGTGAATATTTTGTATAGAATAATGGCTAGTTCTCTTGTTGTTATTTCCGTTTGCACACTATATTTTTTTACAACAAAGGCTTTATGCTGCAGTCACGCCTTGTCGTAATTACCGTAATTTCTAGATAACCTGTGATGTTCTACTCAGGGTTGGTCACGTCCTCTCAATAAGACTCAATAATGTGTTTCTTTGGCAACATGGAAATGAAACTGTAATTTGAGCAATCAGTAAAAATGGCAATACAACAAGTAACAGTTTTTATGCAAATGCCTTATTAATAAAAGTATAATTTCAGCGGGATACTAGATATAGTTATTCAACTAGCTGCATTAAACTGTGCTGTATATCTTTTATTTTCAGATTATTCTTGCATTATTAAGACATTAACAATAGGAATTGATAAATGGAAATATTGAGAAATAAGTGGTTATTTTAGTGCTGATGGTGCTGCCATTTGGTTTCCACATGACGTTGCAGTGGTCAGGTTGTAATTACAGGTTCTACAAGAAACGGAATGCTTTTTACAAGTCGGAATCTCATAATTATAGTAATTACTACATGGTGTGAATGCACCTTTATTCATGTCATCCTTCAAATTCATGTAGTGTGCATGCTGTTGTTGTTTGATGCCCAGGTTGCCCATATCTGTCCTGGAGGACTGTAACTAATAGTAACTAACTAATATAGAAATGTGATAGTCTTCAATTGGGCTTAAATTTTTTTCAGGATTCTTTGATGAATGGAAAGATCCAAAGATCAGCATTTATCTGAAATAAAAAGCTTTTGTAACATTATATACTTTACCATTCAAAAGCTTGGAGTCGGGGGATTATTGAAATTAATACTTTTATTTAGCAAGGATGCTTTAAATTGATCAAAAGTGATGATAAAGACATTTATGATGTTTCAAAAGATTTCTATTTCAGATAAATGCTGTTCTTCTGAACTCTCTATTCATCAAAGAAACCTGAAAAAATTCTACTCCTCTGTTTTCAACATAAAAATAATAATAAACGCTTTTGAGCAGCAAATCAGAATATTAGAATGATTTCTGAAGGATCATGTGACTGACAGTAATGATGCTAAAAATTCAGCTTTGAAGTCACAGGAATAAATTACATTTTAAAATATATTCAAATAGAAAACATTTATTTTAAATAGTAAAAATATTTCAATATTTTACTGTTTTTGCTGTACTTTGGATCAAATAAATGCAGGCTTGGTGAGCAGAAGAGACTTCTTTAACAAACATTAAAAACCTTACTGTTCAAAAACTTTTGACTGGTTGTGTAGGTTTAGAATATCGTCTTCACCTTTCTCTGCAAGCAGCCAGGACCACACACTGCTTCCTCTCTGTCAGTGCCTATAAGGCTGTTACTCTACAGCTTATGATGGACATTGGCAGGAGATGGATCGATCCGACTGAAACGGGTAATTAGCCCCCAGTGATTCCATATATCAGCCTACTCTCATACTGGGGAAAACCCACTCATTATGATGTGTTGAAAAAAGATCAATTTTAAAAGTGCACAAATATTGATTACATTCAAGAATACCATGAGCAGGCCTTCGTAGCTTGCCTCCTATCCATTAAAAAGCACCACCAGCTTGAAGCAGTGGTTCTTCTGTGTTATACATTGTTTATTATTATTTTTTTCATAAGTGAATTACCTTAGCTATATAATATGCAAGTATGCATCACCTCTCACAACTTTCTCCAACCTTTTGACCTGCTATGCTCTTCAGACAGTAGTCAGAGAGATGTTTTGCTTTCCCTTAGTTAGACTTCCTTAGAGAAAAGAGAAAGAGACTAACAGACAGAGAAGAATAGTAGAAGGGAAAAGGGGGCAAGAAGGAGAGCTGGACAGGCCCATTGGGAGGTAACATCTTCGGGAACTCTTGGTTGGAGACAGGTGCGCGGGATGGTTGGATGAAGTGGATGTCAGCCTCGGCAACTATGGGACTGTCAGTGCTATGCTAATGAGCTGCATAGATGCATTGTGGGAGTCCGTGGGGACTATAGCGAGTTTCTTTGAGCTAGGCAAATGAGCAGTCAACGGACTACAGCTCTAACACAGTCGAGAAAGAGAGAGCCTTCTCTTTCTGCCTGCTGTTGGTTAAGCTCAGCTCTTTGTTCTTATGCTGTGTTTGCTGAAGTTTTTTCTCTGTATTTAAACCCGACAAAGTAAAACAAGGGTTTCCCAAAGTCAAAGGGGAATTTTTTTAACTTAATGCATGGGATGTTTGTCTGATTTTTAATTATAGTTTTTAATCAGGAAAACACATTTTCCCCTTTTTTTTAATTCTTTCTTCCATGTTTTTATCTCTGTGCAATTAATTATTTCCAGTGGATGTCACTTTAGAATTTAAAACGGTTTAAAACTTTTAGCTTCTGTAGAGTTGAAATGAAGGTCAACCTTTTTTCTTCTTGCACAGTCTATGTGACGTTGTCGATGAGCCTTACGTGGATTACAGGCGCTTATTACTTTCTCTTTCTTTGTCTGCCTATGTACGTGGCCATGGAAATATTCCAGCCTCGGCAACTATGGGACTGTCAGTGCTATGCTAATGAGCTGCATAGATGCATTGTGGGAGTCCGTGGGGACTATAGCGAGTTTCTTTGAGCTAGGCAAATGAGCAGTCAACGGACTACAGCTCTAACACAGTCGAGAAAGAGAGAGCCTTCTCTTTCTGCCTGCTGTTGGTTAAGCTCAGCTCTTTGTTCTTATGCTGTGTTTGCTGAAGTTTTTTCTCTGTATTTAAACCCGACAAAGTAAAACAAGGGTTTCCCAAAGTCAAAGGGGAATTTTTTTAACTTAATGCATGGGATGTTTGTCTGATTTTTAATTATAGTTTTTAATCAGGAAAACACATTTTCCCTTTTTTTTAAATTCTTTCTTCTATGTTTTTAGAAGAACATTAAAGCACGTGCAATTAATTATTTCCAGTGGATGTCACTTTAGAATTTAAAACGGTTTAAAACTTTTAGCTTCTGTAGAGTTGAAATGAAGGTCAACCTTTTTTCTTCTTGCACAGTATATGTGACGTTGTCGATGAGCCTTACGTGGATTACAGGCGCTTATTACTTTCTCTTTCTTTGTCTGCCTATGTACGTGGCCATGGAAATATTCCGTCCAGTGATGTACACTCAGATAGCAACGGCACTTCTGAACACCCTGAGAGAATAGTCACCATCAATAATGGTAGAGGGGTTGGAACCAGTAGCAGCAGGGATGGAGACAGAGCAGGGTGAGTATGGACATACTTTTATTGAGAGCACCAGAACGTATAGTTGTTTGTTGTTTTTAATACATTTAAATTCAGCATTCATGTTTGTTTGTTTTTTCATTCTAAATGATTTCACTTTAATATAAAATGTAATTAAAATATATATATATTAGGGGTGGGCGATATGAGCTAAAATTCATATCACGATATTTTACACTGTCCCGGTGATATCAATATTATATTGCGATTTGAGGAAAAAAAGATTACAGGCAAGATATTTTAACCTTATATAACTAGAAAAAGTGAGGGATTGGACATAGACCTGAAAAGTCTATTTTTATTGTGCCATTGTTTTTCCTCAAAAAGTGCAAACATGCAACATGAGGTAGGCCTGTATGAATTAAATTAAATTAAATTAAATATTGTGTGTTTGAGTTGGCCAGTGGTTCCCAAACTTTTTTCTGCCGGGCCCCCCTTTTGTAAAGAAACGCTTTTGAGCAGCAAATCAGAATATTAGAATGATTTCTGAAGGATCATGTGACTGACAGTAATGATGCTAAAAATTCAGCTTTGAAGTCACAGGAATAAATTACATTTTAAAATATATTCAAATAGAAAACATTTATTTTAAATAGTAAAAATATTTCAATATTTTACTGTTTTTGCTGTACTTTGGATCAAATAAATGCAGGCTTGGTGAGCAGAAGAGACTTCTTTAACAAACATTAAAAACCTTACTGTTCAAAAACTTTTGACTGGTTGTGTAGGTTTAGAATATCGTCTTCACCTTTCTCTGCAAGCAGCCAGGACCACACACTGCTTCCTCTCTGTCAGTGCCTATAAGGCTGTTACTCTACAGCTTATGATGGACATTGGCAGGAGATGGATCGATCCGACTGAAACGGGTAATTAGCCCCCAGTGATTCCATATATCAGCCTACTCTCATACTGGGGAAAACCCACTCATTATGATGTGTTGAAAAAAGATCAATTTTAAAAGTGCACAAATATTGATTACATTCAAGAATACCATGAGCAGGCCTTCGTAGCTTGCCTCCTATCCATTAAAAAGCACCACCAGCTTGAAGCAGTGGTTCTTCTGTGTTATACATTGTTTATTATTATTTTTTTCATAAGTGAATTACCTTAGCTATATAATATGCAAGTATGCATCACCTCTCACAACTTTCTCCAACCTTTTGACCTGCTATGCTCTTCAGACAGTAGTCAGAGAGATGTTTTGCTTTCCCTTAGTTAGACTTCCTTAGAGAAAAGAGAAAGAGACTAACAGACAGAGAAGAATAGTAGAAGGGAAAAGGGGGCAAGAAGGAGAGCTGGACAGGCCCATTGGGAGGTAACATCTTCGGGAACTCTTGGTTGGAGACAGGTGCGCGGGATGGTTGGATGAAGTGGATGTCAGCCTCGGCAACTATGGGACTGTCAGTGCTATGCTAATGAGCTGCATAGATGCATTGTGGGAGTCCGTGGGGACTATAGCGAGTTTCTTTGAGCTAGGCAAATGAGCAGTCAACGGACTACAGCTCTAACACAGTCGAGAAAGAGAGAGCCTTCTCTTTCTGCCTGCTGTTGGTTAAGCTCAGCTCTTTGTTCTTATGCTGTGTTTGCTGAAGTTTTTTCTCTGTATTTAAACCCGACAAAGTAAAACAAGGGTTTCCCAAAGTCAAAGGGGAATTTTTTTAACTTAATGCATGGGATGTTTGTCTGATTTTTAATTATAGTTTTTAATCAGGAAAACACATTTTCCCCTTTTTTTTAATTCTTTCTTCCATGTTTTTATCTCTGTGCAATTAATTATTTCCAGTGGATGTCACTTTAGAATTTAAAACGGTTTAAAACTTTTAGCTTCTGTAGAGTTGAAATGAAGGTCAACCTTTTTTCTTCTTGCACAGTCTATGTGACGTTGTCGATGAGCCTTACGTGGATTACAGGCGCTTATTACTTTCTCTTTCTTTGTCTGCCTATGTACGTGGCCATGGAAATATTCCGTCCAGTGATGTACACTCAGATAGCAACGGCACTTCTGAACACCCTGAGAGAATAGTCACCATCAATAATGGTAGAGGGGTTGGAACCAGTAGCAGCAGGGATGGAGACAGAGCAGGGTGAGTATGGACATACTTTTATTGAGAGCACCAGAACGTATAGTTGTTTGTTGTTTTTAATACATTTAAATTCAGCATTCATGTTTGTTTGTTTTTTCATTCTAAATGATTTCACTTATTTAATATAAAATGTAATTAAAATATATATATATTAGGGGTGGGCGATATGAGCTAAAATTCATATCACGATATTTTACACTGTCCAGGTGATATCAATATTATATTGCGATATGAGAAAAAAAGATTACAGGCAAGATATTTTAACCTTATATAACTAGAAAAAGTGAGGGATTGGACATAGACCTGAAAAGAGACCCCCCCCCCTCCCCCCTTTTTTTGGGGAAAGTCTCTTGAGGCTCACCAAGGCTACATTTATGAAATATTGTCAATTTAAATGATCCATTTGAATGTTTTAACATATAGGCTACTATATTCCTGTGATCAAAGCTGAATTTTCAGCATCATTACTCCAGTCTTCAGTGTCACATGATCCTTCAGAAATCATTCTAATATGCTGGTTTGCTGCTCAGTAACCATTTCTGATTATTATCAATGTTTTAAACATTTGTGCTGCTTAATATTTTTAAAGTCTGCGTGAACCGGAAGTTGCTGCCGACTTTATTTCAGTGTAGTGATGTATTTTCAGTTGAAACAGAATATTGAATAGAGGGCATGGTTTTATGTTTGCGCTCCTCCTCTCTGTCTCTCACTCATAGCAATCTAACGGTTGGACGGGTGTGTTTAAGGATATTCTGCCCAAGCCGTCAGACTGACGTCATCAGAAAAGGAATGCCATTCCAGAGCGGAAGTAAATGTTCAGATTTTGATTAAAGATTACGAAGACAAACTATTTTTTTCAGAGGATTAACTTGCACGGATTAATTGTTTACATCAAGACTAGCAATGTGCGCTAGTAAAGTAAATAAAGTCCATTTTGATTTCATGCGGACTTTAAGGAAACTATTTTTTCACGATTCTCTTATGAATATTTGAAATTGTTCTTTGTGTCAGAGCGCTGGAGTTCGTCAGAAATAGAGCGCGGCATCAGTTTACTGTCATGGATTTGTTGTGTTGGGTCGTCCTCTGGAGTAGGCGATTTGCGCTCTATTAATTTGGTCTGTTATGATGCTCTATGTGTTTGATTACTAATGCCTGTGTAGTATGGCATTGCTCACAGAGGACAAAAACGTTCAGCCTCGACTCTTAATCATCATTTGTGTTCAAATTTGCAAAGCATACCAAATTGAACAAAACTATATAAATGCAAAATTTTAATTCATGAATGAGTTAAATTTCACTAGCCACACCCAGGCCTGATTACTGCCAGACCTGTTGAATCAAGAAATCACTTAAATGGAACCTGTCTGACAATGTGAAGCATGCTTAAATAGCAACACATTATGCCGCGATCTAAAGAAATTCAAGAACAGATGAGAATCAAAACAGTTGACATGTATCAGTCTGGAAAGGATTATAAAGATTATAAAGGATTATAATTATTTGTTTGATGATCTGAATCTTTTAAGTGTGACAAATATGCAAAAAATTTAAAAAACAGGAAGGGGGCCAACACTTTTTCACACCACTGTATAATGGTATCCACAGTATAGAGAATGAGAATGTGATGTAACGCGTTCTGGGAAACTGCTTTGTTTATCCACCATACTTGCAGAATAGCGCTGCCTTTCCGCTATTGAGTTTAGGGCAGTATTTATTTATTTCTATCTTGATTGAAAAATGTCACCATTGTATGTCATTAAAGCTGCATCGAGAATTGCAATAGTAACTCAGATCATCATTCTTCGAGAAACCTGGATAATGCAGCATGTTTTTTCACCTTTTTTCTATGTGTTAAAACACCAAAGGAAGCAGGTCGCCGAGAAGACGCCGAATAGTAAATCTGTTAATGTCACTGATTAAACCCACTGCCTCTCACTCAATAAAAGAATCACATTTCTGTGTTTTTGAAAGATTTTGTTTTGTTAGTTTAATAATTAACGTTACCTTCTTTGCGAGTATGACTCTCACTAGGCTTGTGAATTAGTAGAACTTGAACAGGGGACTTGCTAAAATGCTTTAAGTGGCTTAATGTACCACGACAGTGATAAAGACAAAATTGTAAAGCATATACTATGTGCAGATACGCATATAAGCTCAAAATGTGAACGCAACGCATTTATTTACGTTAAGCATTTTCCTCTCATAAGAACACGCTTAATGCACAGAGACAGTGATAATAAAAGACCACATTCAGTACACACCTTACTAATAAATCATAATATGTGCAGAAAAACAGATGATCCCAAAATATGAACATTAAATGGTTAGTTCACCCAAAAATGAAAATTAGCCCACAAATTACTCACCCTCAAGTCATCCTAGGTGACTTTCTTCTTTCAAGTCATCCTAGATGACTTTCTTCTTTCAGACGAATGCAGTCGGAGTTATATTAAAAATTGTCTTTGATCTTTCAAGCTGTTTAATGCCACTCAGCGGGTGTTCCATGCATCAGTCCAAAAGAAGTTAAATAAAAAGCGCCCATCCATTAAAAAAAAGTGTCTCACACGGCTCCGGGGGGTGAACAAAGGCCTCCTGTAGCGAATAGATGCGTTTTTGTAAGAAAAATATCCATATTCAAATGTATATGTAATAATAATTTAATGTAGCTTGCGCCAACAGTTGTACACCGAAACAGCTCTGGGCTGATGATATATGAGGTCAGCGTTGCACATGCGCCGGTGAGTCTCGTGAAAACCAACATTTGTTAACAGGAGCAAAGGAAGCAAACTCTCCTCTTGGCTTATATCGAAATCCTCTGACATTTATTCTTTACAAATCCTCGTTTTGTACTTCTAATAAGTGACTGGTGTTTTGTTTTGATCTCTCCCCTGCACTTCCGCGTGCGTCACTTCTGAGCGGCGCATGCGCAAAGCCGACCTCATACGTCATCTGCCCGGAACTGCTTCCGTTTACAACAGTGAGCGCAAGCTAGATTAAAGTGATTATTATGTTTTGAATATGGATATTTTTCTTACAAAAACGCATCGATTCGCTACAGGAGGCCTTTGTTCACCCCCTGGAGCCGTGTGAGACACTTTTTTTATGGATGGGCGCTTTTTATTTAACTTCTTTTTGGACTGATGCATGCAACACCCGCTGAGTGGCATTAAACAGCTTGAAAGATCAAAGACAATTTTTAATATAACTCCGACTGGATTTGTCTGAAGGAAGAAAGTCATATACACCTAGGATGACTTGAGGGTGAGTAATTTATGGGCTAATTTCATTTTTGTGTGAACTAACCCTTTAAATATCACTGTCTTAATCCATAAGCGCTTTCTACATTACGGTTTTCTAAAGGGAGGAAAACGCTTGACGTTTAAACATGTCGCGTTAATATTCTGGCTCACCTGCATGTCTTTTAGCATCACTGTCTTAGTACATTAAACCATCATTTTAAAATGCTACAAAACTGTTCACAAGCTCCTAAGGATTTGATTTTGCTTGTCATTTGTTGAAATTAGGCATGGGCCGATATGAGATTTTGACGGTATGATAACCTTAAGCAAAAATATCACGGTATTTTTGTTACAGCTCTAAAATGTGTTATTTTTAAATGTCTGGGTAAAAAAAAAAAACTGAACGCAATATATTTTAATTTTTAGCAACATACTGAATATTTGGAACAGTAGTATTTGCTTATTTTTTCTTTGATTTGTTTCTGAAATGTTTGCTGAATTGTGGGCTGTCCTGCAGCTTTTGATGTGGATGGTTGATTAGTTATATCATTCATATACATATCATTTTATATAATTTCATATCATTTAGTAATATAATTTCATATACATAATTTGATTGAATAATAATCCAATTTGAAGCAAAAACGCAGCTGTGTAATGAAATGGAATGACCCAGGGAAAAGTATTGAACACTCTTACTGAACTGTATTTATTACTTTGTACAAAAGCCTTTGTTGGTAATGACAGCTTCGAGATGCCTCCTGTATGGAGAAACTAGTCAGTGTGATTTTGGCCCATTGCTCCACACAAACAGTCTTCAAATCTTGAAGGTTCTGTGGGCCTCTTCTATGAACTCTAATCTGTAGTTCTTTCCATAGATTTTCTATTGGATTCAAGTCAGGTGATTGGCTGGGCCATTCTAGCAGCTTTACTTTCTTTCTCTGAAACCAATTGAGAGTTTCCTTGGCTGTGTGTTTGGGATCATTGTCTTGCTGAAATGTCCACCCTTGTTTCATCTTCATCATCCTGGTAGATGGCAGCAGATTTTTATCAAGAATGTCTCTATACATTTTTCCATTCATCCTTCCTTCAATTCTATGATTTTTGCCAGTGCTACACCATGATGTTTTGGGGTGATGTGCAGTGCCATTTGACCTCCAAACATGGTGTGTATTATGGCATTCAAAGAGTAAATTTTTTGTCTCATCTGACCAGACTATATTCTCCCAGTATTTCACAGGCTTGTCTAAATGTTGTGCAGCAAACTTTAAACGAGCTTCAACATGCTTTTTCTTCAGCAATAGAGCCTTGCGTGGTGAGCGTACATACAGGCAACGGCGGTTGAGTGCATTACTTATTATTTTCTTTGAAACAATTGTACATGCTAATTCCTTGTCTTTATGAAGCTCTCCACAAGTGACCATTGGCTCTTGGACAACTCTTCTGATAATTTTATTCACTGCTCTGTCAGAAATCTTGCGAGGAGCACCTGGTCGTGGACGGTTTATGGTGAAATGATGTTCTTTTCACTTCCGGATTATGGACCCTACAGTGTTCACTGAAACATTCAGATTCAGAAGTATAGAAATCCTTCTGTAATCAACGCCATCAGTATGTTTTGCAACAATAAGGTTGTGAAGGTCTTGAGAAAGCTCTTTTAATTACTAATAGATTTCAGCTGTGTCTTGGCTTTCCATGCCTTTTTGCACCTCCCTTTATTCATGTTCAATACTTTTTCCCTGTGTATTTCTACTTTATTACACAGAACTTAATTTCTGAACTTATTTGTTTTGCTTTCTTTGTATGTATGGATTACTTGGGTTGTTACCGACATCTGGTGAAAATTTCATGTCAACAGCACCTTTAGAAATATATTTACTGAGAAAAATGGTGGTGTGTTCAATACTTATTTTACCCGCTGTATATATTTAATTAAAAATAAATAAATAAATTAATTAATTATGTAATTCTTGCTCTTTGGCTTGGCATACTGAGCATATTTCTAAGCGCAAATAAAGAAGCGCTGTTTCGTTAATACCTTTTCATCTATTCTGTTGTGATGTGGTATATATTGTGTGACTGAGAATTCACCTCCCATCAAATTATCACCGAGCAGCCCTCCAAGGTCCGGGCAATAGCAGCGTGTCACTTAGTGGATGGGCATGATAGCGAAGCACAGCTGTGAGGCACGGCTGCTGCTAATTAAGCCCCATCACAGCAGCCATGAATCCAGCTTGTTTTGCTGACACTTTTTTGGTAAAAAAAAAAAGAAAAAGAAGCTGTTACTGCTGTTTTTATCTTGTTGGTCTTCGTTTCCTGACACACTGGTGCCACAATTGTCCACAATGGGCTTAATGAGACCTCTTAGACCACTCTACAGCAACAGTGCTTCACCCAAGATTGTGATGGGGTATCCATCTCCCCTTAAAGTATCACCATCCTGGCCATTATATTGGCAGCTCAGATCCAGGCTTATGGCTGGAGCAGGTGGCCGAGAGTAAGGCCACAACAACATAAGACTGCTGGCATCACATGATTAGGCATAACTAATACTAATGGTCATCCACTGCCTGTTACTGCCTGTCTGTGTGTTTTTCTAAAGTCCTTTAAACTTAAATATTTTTCAAATGTTTACATTTTCCTTGGAGACTTTGCTTTC
>NW_015505889.1:554780-614947 GCF_001515645.1 Sinocyclocheilus grahami | reverse complement strand
GCCATCAGTATGTTTTGCAACAATAAGGTTGTGAAGGTCTTGAGAAAGCTCTTTGCCTTTACCCATCATGAAATGTTTCTTATGTGACACGTTGGTCATGAGAGACCTTTTTATAGGCCATCAGTTGGGACTGAACCAGCTAATATTAATTTCTACTTTATTACACAGAACTTAATTTCTGAACTTATTTGTTTTGCTTTCTTTGTATGTATGGATTACTTGGGTTGTTACCGACATCTGGTGAAAATTTCATGTCAACAGCACCTTTAGAAATATATTTACTGAGAAAAATGGTGGTGTGTTCAATACTTATTTTACCCGCTGTATATATTTAATTAAAAATAAATAAATAAATAAATAAATAATGTAATTTTTGCTCTTTGGCTTGGCATACTGAGCATATTTCTAAGCGCAAATAAAGAAGCGCTGTTTCGTTAATACCTTTTCATCTATTCTGTTGTGATGTGGTATATATTGTGTGACTGAGAATTCACCTCCCATCAAATTATCACCGAGCAGCCCTCCAAGGTCCGGGCAATAGCAGCGTGTCACTTAGTGGATGGGCATGATAGCGAAGCACAGCTGTGAGGCACGGCTGCTGCTAATTAAGCCCCATCACAGCAGCCATGAATCCAGCTTGTTTTGCTGACACTTTTTTGGTAAAAAAAAAAAGAAAAAGAAGCTGTTACTGCTGTTTTTATCTTGTTGGTCTTCGTTTCCTGACACACTGGTGCCACAATTGTCCACAATGGGCTTAATGAGACCTCTTAGACCACTCTACAGCAACAGTGCTTCACCCAAGATTGTGATGGGGTATCCATCTCCCCTTAAAGTATCACCATCCTGGCCATTATATTGGCAGCTCAGATCCAGGCTTATGGCTGGAGCAGGTGGCCGAGAGTAAGGCCACAACAACATAAGACTGCTGGCATCACATGATTAGGCATAACTAATACTAATGGTCATCCACTGCCTGTTACTGCCTGTCTGTGTGTTTTTCTAAAGTCCTTTAAACTTAAATATTTTTCAAATGTTTACATTTTCCTTGGAGACTTTGCTTTCGTTGTTAAAAATGACAATTATATGAAGTTCTTTGAATTTCAGTTCATTTTATTTATACTTCATTACATTCAAATTTCAAGGACAGGAATTAAATTTATATTTAAAGGATACTTTCAATTTAGTGTTTTATGCCACATGACCCTGTCCCATAGTTTACTGTATGTGCTGTATTTAAAGGGATAGTTCACCCAAAATTTAAATTCAATTCTGTCATTTACTTACCCTCATATTGTTCCAAAGCTGTATAGGTGCATCCCAAATCGCGTACTTATGAAAAGTGCACTTTAAAAACCGGATGATGCACTTAAATAACAGAAAAAACGAAGTGTGGCATGTTAGACACTTCATGCACTCAACTGTCGCAGCTTTAATTATGTAGCGAAGGGGGAGGGGCTATCAGACTCCGATTATGAATGACTGAATAATCTTATATAATTCGTACTCTGCATGGTTGAGTACATAGTGTATAGTGCGTCATTTGGGATGCAGTTTATGACTTTCAAAATATATTTAAATTAAAAAAAAAATTTGGGGGGGGGGGACATACAAAGTCAATGGGGTTCGGAGTTGTTTTCAGGGTTTCCAGGTTTTCACAACAAAACTCGCCCAATTGCTACTCAGAACTAGCCCAATCACGTTTCGAGGGGTGTCCCATGGTAAAAAAAATCGCATTTTAGGGCTAAATAATCACGTTATAAATGACAATTATATGAAGTTCTTTGAATTTCAGTTCATTTTATTTATACTTCATTACATTCAAATTTCAAGGACAGGAATTAAATTTATATTTAAAGGATACTTTCAATTTAGTGTTTTATGCCACATGACCCTGTCCCATAGTTTACTGTATGTGCTGTATTTAAAGGGATAGTTCACCCAAAATTTAAATTCAATTCTGTCATTTACTTACCCTCATATTGTTCCAAAGCTGTATAGGTGCATCCCAAATCGCGTACTTATGAAAAGTGCACTTTAAAAACCCGGATGATGCACTTAAATAACAGAAAAAACGAAGTGTGGCATGTTAGACACTTCATGCACTCAACTGTCGCAGCTTTAATTATGTAGGGGGGGGGGGTTGGGGGTTGTTAAAAAGTCAATGGGGTTGGGAGTTGTTTTCAGGGTTTCCGGGTTTTCACAACAAAACTCGCCCAATTGCTACTCAGAACTAGCCCAATCACGTTTCGAGGGGTGTCCCATGGTAAAAAAAATCGCATTTTAGGGGCTAAATATCACGTTATTGTGGTCACTTAAACCCGCAGACATGAAAAACAACCCACGGAAACAGTAGCTGCATTTACATGGACCCTACTAATCCGATCGTAATAGGATAAAAAAAAGTCACATGTCACCATGTCAATCAGATTGAATTGGCCAGATCTGATTAAAATTTTGATTGGATTGTAAGGGGTGGTTTATTCCTTTTGTAATCCGAGCGAGAGGACATGTAAACACTTGATCGGATTGAAAACCGAAACAGGAAAATACTACGCATGTGCTGTGACCAAGCAGCAACCTCCCGCTCTCTCTCGTGAAGCCAACACGGAAGTCTCCATAGACTCCCCATGTTAAAATGCCCAACTTTACAGCAGAAAAAAACATGTTTACATCCTGGTTCAAAAAATTATTTTGGTCTATATAGCTAATTTTGCCCTTTATGACAACTGGAGGGGAGTGAATTTTTTTTATAACTCATCCGTTTAAATTATATTAAGCCTTTAAGTTCTGCATATTAAGGGCGCGGCCACTTGAGTGACAGGTGGATTGCCGCTGCTGTCACCACTGTCGAGCTAGGTGGGCGGGGTTTCAGCAACCGGCTCCGCCTACTTTAGGCTTCAAAAACGCTCTTCGGAAATCTACGGGTGACGTCACGGACACTACATCCATGTTTTTATACAGTCTATGGCTGTGACGTAAAAATTGCATAATGACGTATGACGCATGGAATGAGCTGTCTTTGGTAAATAAAATGTCATAAATGAGTGTCCAGTCATTATAAAACTCCCCTTTCACTCAGCGTCTGTGAAGTGGAGCAGGACAACGTCCCACCAGTCCTTGTTTAAGACTCTCATCAACAGACGACTGGTTTTGGGTGCGGGAAGGGGCACTTTTACTGCTTTCTAAAGTAAGCAGCACCGCACAACAGTTCATGTGCTGGTCGTCGCCTGATTAGGACCCAAAGTAGATAAATGTCAAGTGTGCTTTTTAAAACAGTATCTGACAACAGTGGGAAACTCTGTATATTCATGCTGTGTGCGCATGTCAAAAGATTCAATCCGATCAGAAGCTTGTGACTAGAGATGCACCGATCAATCAGCCAGGGATCAGAATCGGCCGATTTTCCTCATGATCGGCCTGGATCGGTGACCGGCCGGTCAGTCTCACTTCTTTCCGATTCCGAGCCGATCCGTTTCGTTACCAGCAGCACAGGCAATAACGTCAGCCGCGCATTCTCGCTCTCTTCTCTCCGACAACCCCTTTTCTCTCACACACATGTCTTATTCGGTCCAGTTAAATAGTGCTTTTATTGCTCATTATTTTAGTCATTCCCGCAGGTTTCGCACTTACACCAAAAGCGCGCACCACCACTGATCTATATTAATGGAACGCACAAGCTGCGCTCAGTCTCAAACAGCTTGTCAGCCACAAATACCAAAATGAGTGGCTAACTGTGCTAAAACGTTTATTATACCAAATTATGTCAAGATGCTCGTCTTGACGAGTATCCAGGTAAACACAGTTCGTTTTGGAACGTTAAATAGTTGAGAAAGAGAACACATGTGTAACAGTATATTGGGTCCGTGGATAAACTCTTAAAGGGACCGCAGTCCAATATTCCTGCTGCTGTCTGTCATGTTAATCAAAGAACAAAAGACAAAGAAAATCACATTCTGCTCTTGACTGAATACATTTTATAACTTTAATGGTAAGCATAAGTCTGTATTTAATTTTTACAACGAAGACTACAGAAATTAAAGTAATCAAATATAAAACTTTTTATTTATATAAAAATAAAAAACTTGATGTGTTATTTTATGTTTGATTACTTTAATTTCTGTAGTATTTCTTACCTGAATAAAATCTTACTTAACCTGAAAAACTTAGTTTCATAGCTCTCTTTATTCTATTGCATTTATTTGTGCTGCTGTTTGCAATTTTTTATTTGTTCTTATTTTATTACTGACTTTTTACTTGTGTTTTTTATGAAAATAAAACTTTGCGTTGAAGAAAAGTAGATTTTTGTTTGTATATGCTGTCAATTATAGTTCTTAGAAAATCGGAATCGGCAAAAATCGGTATCGGCAGATCACACAAACAAAAAATCGGAATCGGCCAAGAAAATTGCAGTCGGTGCATCTCTACTTGTGACATAAACGCACGTATTAACCCGATCACTTTATTTAGCATTCATGTAAACACTACGTTCGGATTCGTCAATCAGAATGAATTCATTCCGATGGAAGCAAAAAGTGTCCATGTAAACGTAGCTACTGTTAGAGTAGCCCAATTCCACGGGAAAACCGTGGACTTGGCAACACTGGTTGTTTTAGACACCACTGACTTTCATTGTATGGACAAAAACAGTTGTATCTTCTTTATGTTCTACCGAAGAAAAACACAGTTTTGGAAAGACATGAGGATGAGTAAATGATGACAGAATTAAACATTTTGGGGTGAACTATCCCTTTAGCTCTGTCTGTAATAACTGGGGGAGACGTTGTCTGGTTTGGTAGCATTGTATTGATTTCTCCTGAGGATGAATCACTTCTGCTTGTATTATTCTGAAGTCATTATAGATAAAATACATGGTATTGTAGTACATCCATCCTCACTTAACAGACTTCTGTGAAAGAAAACAACCTTTTGTCAGAAAAGATTTAGCTTTACCAAGCAAGCAGTTATATAGACACATCCCGTTCCATCTAAAGTTCCTCCAGCCCTGTAGAGAATTTAACTCCACTGTGTCATATCAGATCAGACCAGAATCGCCTGAAGACTGCGTGAAGATTTGGTATAGTCATCACTCACCCTGCTGTGGGATGTGTCTTGTTTGTAGGAACAGCAGGACTGATTGGAGGTCCCACAGAGAGATAGGTCTGATGAATGCGATTGGTCTGCAGCCACGACATCCTGCCCCCACTGTTACATCACAGGGGACGCAGACACAGACTCTGCGGTTACAGAATGCAGAGACACAAACAGACCGTGACCTTCCAGATGAACCTCAGCTGCCCAGCACTTCTCAGGGGTCACATGTTACTGATGGTAAGACACTCTCTGTGAGTCAGAATATCATTACTGAGCTCAGGTGAGGTTTGTCCTTGAGATCAAAAGACAAACCCTTGATTAGTTTTACATCTCTTTGCTTCAACATATTGGCTGCTTCTGCTGAAATTTTCTCTATTAACAAAACATTCTTTTTATCCTTTAGACAGGATCACTAATCTGAATAAATTTAGTCTGAGTGCATGTTCCGGTTTCAATATTTATACTGTATCCCTTATACTTTGCAGTCTGATGACAATAACTGTTTACATGTGCCACACATGTATTCAGTGCATGCAAAAGAGTGGCATTTAGTGTTACCATAGCAACAAGAAGCTCTCAGTGCTCCTGTCAGAGATCTTTGCAACAACTTTTATTTCCTTTTTTTAAGTTGTTGTTTCATACTTTTCATCCCTCGTCTCCTAAAAATCTTTTTATTTTTCAGAATGTTAAAAAGGCAAAGTCTCCAACACAGTGTCGTTTCTGTTAACTAAAACTAAAGCTGTTTTTATTAAATGAAATATAGGTGAAATAAATTCAAATCTAAATATTACTTATATAAGCTACATATTTAAAGGGGGTCATATGATGTTGCTAAAAAGAACATCATTTTGTGTATTTGGTGTAATGAAATGTGTTTATGCGGTTTAAGCTTCAAAAAACACATTATTTTCCACATACTGTACATTATTGTTATGCCTCGTTTTTCTGAAAAGCGTTGATTTTTACAAAGCTCATCGGTCTGAAAAGCGAGGTGTGCTCTGATTAGCCAGCTATCCAGTGCATTGTGATTGGCCGAATACCTCAAGCGTGTGACGGAAATGTTACGCCCCTACCATATTGTGATTAGAGATGTTCCGATATGCTTTTTCCCTTCCCGATACCGATTCCGATACCTGGGCTCAGGGTATTGGCCAATACCGAGTACTGATCCGATACATGGGTGTGTATCTGTATATACAGCTGTATGTACTACTAGCCCTGTATGAATTGATAGAATTATTTTATTGTGTGCTTCAGACTTATCCCTTAAAAAAACATGAACAAATACATACAGTGAACTAGAGTATTTTTATTATCTGACATACATTTGACATTAATATTATTTATTTTTCTTAAGTGAAAAAGAACTTCAAATGCAGCCACAAATCTAACACTGTAAACTGAAAAGGTATTTTAGTTTTACAATATAACTGTATAAAAAACAGTGCAACAAATAAATCTAAGAATATAAAAAAATTTAATATGAATAATATAAGAAAATAATCTCTTTAAAACTTAAAGTCCAGAAACTATTTTGCATTTCAGTTTTAAATACAAAGTACAAAAAAGTGCAACAGTAACTTATACTCAATCTAAGTAGTTCTTTAAAAAAAACACTAAGTGCAGCCACAATGTAGTGAAATAAGAGACTTGAGTAATAGAGTACAAAAATAAACCTCAACTGAACAAGTTAAGATTCAGCAAGAGCAGTATTAAACCCAGAATGAAAATATACATATTTCAAGTAACTTAAACTAGGTTACACACTGCTGTGGGAACTTAGTACTGCTCACAATTTCAATAACAATGGCAATAACAAAAGTTATTTTTCAGGGAAATGAGCATTTCTGCTCTCTCTCCTCCTAGCCTGTTTCTCTTTGCATCCACAATGTTAGATGCTGTGCTGAACAGTCTCTCGATGTCCACACTGGTACCAGGGGTGCAGAGAAACTTTGCAGCAGTGGCAGCCAGAGTGGGAAACCGAACTTGGTTGACTGCCCAGTACTGCAATGGGCTGTCTGAGTGTGAGATAGTTTGCTCCATCACATATGTCTGAAGTTGAACATGTGTGCTTGAACCATGTTCCTCCTCATGCTCCTGCAGAATTTCCTCAAACAGGCCCTTCAAGCTACTCTCAATGCTGCTGCCACCTACCTGCACTTCCAATCGTGCAGTTTTCTTGGGGTTTTCTGCTATTGTCTCTGCTACAGCTGTGGTGGTCATTTTCAGTGACTTCTCAATCTTCTCCATCTCTACTGTCAGAGCATCCTTTGCATGCTTGATGTTGTCTGCACTTGAGAAGTATCTGAAAGAAACAATAATTAAAAACAATAAATAAATGTAACAAATAAATAACCTCCTCCAAAGTAGCCTTAGCCTTAATGCATCAGTAATTATTAAATTATTAGGAGCAAAACGTTTTTGAAAATAGCATTTATACAGTACCATTTAAAATAATACATAACAAGTGAACTAATATACTCAATGTGGCAATGACAATAATCAATATGGACATGAAGAAACATTTTAATAGACATACCTGTCTTTGAAATGTGGATCCATGAGAGTTGCAACTGCATACAAGGGATCTTCCTCGATGGTTGCGAATCGTTTCTTGACGGCCTCAAGAAGGGTAGTTTTCATTGTTTTTATACCAGTGTCCTCCTGGCTCTCCCGAGCAAGTAGCCATTTTAGAACTCTAACTGAGGGGATGACTTCCGCTACAGACGAGGTGGAGGAGCTAATCTGTTTGGTCAGTTCCTCAAATGGTGCCAAAACAGTGACAGTTTTTTCCAGCAAAGCCCACTAATTGGCTGTCAATGTGGCTGGCAGGTCGTGATCAGCTACGTATGCTGAAATCGGCCGCTTCTGCTCAAGTAAACTCTCTACCATATAAAAAGTACTATTCCACCTTGTCGCCACATCTTGGTGCAAACGTTTGTTGGGCATTTTTAGATCCCTCTGAATATCCTCCAGGCACGTTGTGGCCAATGATGAGTGTTTGAAATGGCCAATTATCTTCCTACAGTTCGCCAGAGCATCGTTTGTATTTCTTCTGCACTGCTCTAAATAGTGGTTGCTTGTGGCAACACAGCACAACTTCCTGTGTTTGCATTCTGAGCAGCGAAGAATAATTGATTTCCGATTTGCAGCGTTAAGCAAAGCTAGCGGGAGCATAACTAGGTCTTGTTTAAGAAAATGGTATTGGATTGGTAAATGGGATCAAGTACTCGCCGATATCGATGCCAGAATTTTTTGTGGTATCGGCGGGATTTCCGATACTAGTATCGGAATCGGAACAACCCTTGGCTGACTCTTAAATTTTATAAAGAATATCTCTTTGGATTTGAGACTTTAGTCTTTGCAACTTTACAGATCTTCTTTATGCACCAAGAGCTTGTAACACTCCAAAGAGAAAGGAAAAATTGAAATCGCATTATGACCCCTTTAAAAAAATTATAAAGAAATATTAAAATCTAATATAAAAGAAATATTTTAAAATGTAAAAAAATTACAAAAGCACATAATTACTAAAACAATTAAAATGAAAACTGAAAATATATTTTTAAAAATACTATACTTTATAAATAATACTAAAATAACACTGCTGCACCAATGCTTCAGAGCCCCCACCATGTTTATTTTTGTGGTGCAAATATAAATCCACGTTTTTGAATCCGACTATACAAATTGCCTGGTTTACATGTCAGTTATCTGATTATTTAGGCTTATTCTTTTGGATCATGCACAGTCAGATTATTTGTTTTCGTTTGAGGTGTTTGCATAATGATTTTTCAGTGAGGTATCACTTACATTTATGGAGTATTAGGCTTCATGTAAACATAGCTCCCATTTGGTTTTGTAATATTTGTTATTCTGTGGCCTTTAGTGAGAAATTTGAGAGGTGAAAAGAAGATTGGGTGCCACATTTTGTCTTTTTATGCTAATGGTAATTACAGGGGATAGGAGAGGCCACTCCATGGGCACCCACCAGCCGAATCTCTTAAGTTAATGTGTGTGTAGTATTGCTCATGTTTAATGGCGGTTAGCTTCAGAGAGAGCATTCATGCCAGAAAATACTGCATTGCATCTCTCTTTCCTGGTACCAGCCATATTCTCTCCTCAGCCCAGCCTCCATTACCACTTTAGCTCTCTGCTCTAATTACTCTTATGTGTCGCTTTTAGCAGCACACCAAACAGATGAATAAGCATGTCTCGATAAAGCTGAACTATTTTGAGGTCCCAGATATAAATCGCAGAAAAAAGCAGAGCGACAGATTTAACCCAGCTGACTAGGGATGTAACGATTCACTCAACTCACGATTCGATTCACGATTTTATTTTATTTTTTACAAAATTAGATTTAAGACAAATTATCAATTAAATGTGTCCTTTTATTATTGCTTGGACAAAATGCTGCACATTTCTTTGTGAAATTGAAATATAACACTATAATAATATACTAATATAGCACTTGCATATTATTGCTCTTTTGTTGGTTTTGATTGTTTCTATTGTCCTCATTTGTAAGTCGCTTTGGATAAAAGCATCCGCTAAATGACAACATTTAAATATAATGTAAATGTAAATAACAAAACTCAATTTAAATTTTAAAACAAGCCCCAAATCAAATAAGTAACACAAATAAAATAAATCTCTTCATATAAACAAACTAAGGCTTTGTCTGTGCTCTTTCCATTTAAAATTAGAGGCAACCACTGCATTTTAATCATGATCCAAACAAAGATGCTGCATGCATGCAACATGAGCAGTTTTTATTGGATTGTATAATTTCGAAATTTGAAGCAAAAACAGAATGGTTTGACTTCAGTTTTGTGAAACTATACGTAAAAATATCTGCATGAAACAGCGGACGAGCTGAATGAGACGCAGGTTCACTCTCTGCCAGCAGGTGGCGCGTAAAGCGTTTCTTTGGTTTCCGCTGTAAACAAAGCAGTGCTGCACTTATGAACTTTAATATGCATTATATGGATGGGCGATACCTCTTATTTTATTCTCAATCCGATACCGATATTTTCAAGCCCAGTATCCTCGATATCGATACCTATAAACTAAATTGATCTTTTAAATTATTAAAATAATATAATCCGTAATTATACTCACTTAATATTAGATTTTAACTCCACGTTTTTTAACATTTCATATGCCTTTTTTGTTTACACTGTCAAAAATAAAATATCCTATAATTGTATTTTAGCCCTTTACAGGTGCAACTATACCCCTAAAAGGGAGCATATTAGTACCATACAAGTATACATGCTTTAAAGGGGTCATAGGATGCTACATGCACTTTTACAAGTAGTTTGAACTGAAATGTGTGTTGGCAGTGTGTGTACACAACCACCCTGTAATGATAAAAATCCACCCAGTGTTTTTTTTTTTTTTTTTTAAATCTGATTAAATGTTTTCCCCTTTCTCAAATCGAGCCGATCTCAGATGCCTGTCTGTGTGACGTCACACAGACAGGCCCCTCCCACAATAGTTTGATTGACAGTAGCGTTTCAGCACAGACTGGACTGGTGTCTTACCTCAGACCCGCCCTGAGTGAGCTGTCATCAGTCTGCCATTGTTTCACCGCTGGAGCAGATGTAGACAAGAATGACTCCTAAGCGATTGAGGTGTTCTGTTGTTGGATGTAATAATGAACATAGCAGTCGTCATTTACTGCCGACATCTGAGCCGCTGAACTTGCAGTGGATTACATTTGTTTCTGAAGGGAATGCGCCCCCGATCTACATAAATGCGTTATGTTCACGTGAATCATTCATGATCCAGCCTCATCTACAGAAGAGAGTATAATGTTTTGTAATGAATCTTTGCAAATCGCCTTTCCTAATAATGTGCTAATTAGCAAGTTACACGATGAATGCGGCTAAAGTAAACAGTCTCTCTGAGAGCAGCTCGGAAGAAAGGGGTGGGGTCAGCAGAGCTCATTAACAATTTAAAGGAAAATGCTACAAAACGGCTTGATCTGAAAATAAATAAATGAATAAATAAAATGAATGGTAAAAAAATGCACTTTAGAATCAATATTTTTATGTGAGGATCGATACTTTCGATACAACATCAGTATCGAAAGTATCGATACTTAAGGATGGATCCGCCCATCCCTAATGCATTATACAGAGGCAAGATGAAAAGAAAAAATACCATCAAAACATTTCTAAAGACAGTATACTTCCCCTCAGACATGGATTCATATAAACTCCTCCACCTAAATGAATCGCGATTTGTTTAGCATCTCAACCAATTTGAATCGTCACATAGTTGAATCGATTTTCAATGTTAGTTGGTACATCCCTACAGCTGACATTTGTATTTTGAGGCCGTTGGGCTGTTTGAATGTGCAGTTTTATTTATAAACATGGTTAGCAGTCAGAGCCGCTGCTGGAATGATATGTCTGATATAATGCCTGGTGGGAGCTCAGCTTCAGAAGAGTCAGATCAGTGTGTGCAACATTTAGCAGCACATAATTAATAATTAACTTCTTTCCGTAGCTATAGATTGTAAATGTAAATCTGACCATCTGTCTGACGTTTCCAGTCAAGTTGTATTTATTTGTCCTTTGCACAGCTTGCATAAGTTTTACTGGCATGGAAATGCATAAGATGAGCCTCAGTGTGTAGAGATTTGGACACAGTACAGTAATATAGTAACTGTTATAATATTGCAAAAAAAGTTACAAAGTGCTAGAGAGTAACAGTACTAGAATACTGTAGAGAAGACAGGTAGTGTTGGTGACTGTCTGCCAGGAGACACTGTCAAAAACAGATTGTGTGAGGGTTGTTTATGGTTTTAAATGTACAGTAGAAAACTTGGTTTTGTCTTTTTCTCCTCTCTCTCTGTTAGTCCAGGTCAATTCAGTTTAATGCCATGAGCGGTACTGTAATTCCTGGTTGCGCAGCACAGGTATAAACACTTGTAAAGCTCTGTCAGAAAAAGAAATTGTATGAGTGCAGATAACACATTTTTTTGAGGCTTATGTTTCAGCTCAGGACATCATAAAATTGACATTTCGCTTTAACTTACATAGAATTACAGGTTAGCAGTTTTAAAGTTTATAAGCTGTAGCTTGGAAAGTTGTAGTAGTGGGAATAGTTTCGAAGTAACTGTGTTAATTCAGTTGGATAAAATGATTAAAAGCGGGAGGAAAGAGGAGGGATAGGGATGAGCTATCAGTACACCAAGCACATGCGGCCCTAGCCGGTACTGCCTGAAGCGTCCTCTAAATTGATTGGCTCTAGCTTTAGAAAGTGTCAAATGAATGTACTTCTATGGAAAATTGAGCATTAAAAAAGGGCAAGAGTAGAAACAGAAGAACGAGCACCTCTTTCTTGTTTGATTTCAAAGCTGAACCCTGTTAAGTGTAGTGATATTTAGGCAGTAGAGTTTTTAAAACAGTGGATGAATAGAAATATAATGGTGGAACAGGAAGGAGAGTGTGAAGTCCCAGAGTACAAGCACAGCCTGAAGCTGTGTGAAGTTTGGTGGTTTTAACAAATCTTGGAAAGCTTTTGACCTCTGAAGGAATTTAACACAATAACACAATCCATTTGAACTTTTAACAACCAGTTTAAATAAATTTACTTGCACAAACTAGCCAAATTAAAAACAAAAGTTTAAAAGTTTGGGGTGAGTAAGATTTTGTAATTTTTTTAAGTCTCATGCTCACCAAGGCTGCACTTATTTGAACAAAAAAACAAACAAGCCATTGTTTCACCGCTGGAGCAGATGTAGACAAGAATGACTCCTAAGCGATTGAGGTGTTCTGTTGTTGGATGTAATAATGAACATAGCAGTCGTCATTTACTGCCGACATCTGAGCCGCTGAACTTGCAGTGGATTACATTTGTTTCTGAAGGGAATGCGCCCCCGATCTACATAAATGCGTTATGTTCACGTGAATCATTCATGATCCAGCCTCATCTACAGAAGAGAGTATAATGTTTTGTAATGAATCTTTGCAAATCGCCTTTCCTAATAATGTGCTAATTAGCAAGTTACACGATGAATGCGGCTAAAGTAAACAGTCTCTCTGAGAGCAGCTCGGAAGAAAGGGGTGGGGTCAGCAGAGCTCATTAACAATTTAAAGGAAAATGCTACAAAACGGCTTGATCTGAAAATAAATAAATGAATAAATAAAATGAATGGTAAAAAAATGCACTTTAGAATCAATATTTTTATGTGAGGATCGATACTTTCGATACAACATCAGTATCGAAAGTATCGATACTTAAGGATGGATCCGCCCATCCCTAACAGTATACTTCCCCTCAGACATGGATTCATATAAACTCCTCCACCTAAATGAATCGCGATTTGTTTAGCATCTCAACCGATTTGAATCGTCACATAGTTGAATCGATTTTCAATGTTAGTTGTTACATCCCTACAGCTGACATTTGTATTTTTAGACCGTTGGGCTGTTTGAATGTGCAGTTTTATTTATAAACATGGTTAGCAGTCAGAGCCGCTGCTGGAATGATATGTCTGATATAATGCCTGGTGGGAGCTCAGCTTCAGAAGAGTCAGATCAGTGTGTGCAACATTTAGCAGCACATAATTAATAATTAACTTCTTTCCGTAGCTATAGATTCCGCCCATCCCTAATGCATTATACAGAGGCAAGATGAAAAGAAAAAATACCATCAAAACTTTTCTAAAGACAGTATACTTCCCCTCAGACATGGATTCATATAAACTCCTCCACCTAAATGAATCGCGATTTGTTTAGCATCTCAACCGATTTGAATCGTCACATAGTTGAATCGATTTTCAATGTTAGTTGTTACATCCCTACAGCTGACATTTGTATTTTTAGACCGTTGGGCTGTTTGAATGTGCAGTTTTATTTATAAACATGGTTAGCAGTCAGAGCCGCTGCTGGAATGATATGTCTGATATAATGCCTGGTGGGAGCTCAGCTTCAGAAGAGTCAGATCAGTGTGTGCAACATTTAGCAGCACATAATTAATAATTAACTTCTTTCCGTAGCTATAGATTGTAAATGTAAATCTGACCATCTGTCTGACGTTTCCAGTCAAGTTGTATTTATTTGTCCTTTGCACAGCTTGCATAAGTTTTACTGGCATGGAAATGCATAAGATGAGCCTCAGTGTGTAGAGATTTGGACACAGTACAGTAATATAGTAACTGTTATAATATTGCAAAAAAAGTTACAAAGTGCTAGAGAGTAACAGTACTAGAATACTGTAGAGAAGACAGGTAGTGTTGGTGACTGTCTGCCAGGAGACACTGTCAAAAACAGATTGTGTGAGGGTTGTTTATGGTTTTAAATGTACAGTAGAAAACTTGGTTTTGTCTTTTTCTCCTCTCTCTCTGTTAGTCCAGGTCAATTCAGTTTAATGCCATGAGCGGTACTGTAATTCCTGGTTGCGCAGCACAGGTATAAACACTTGTAAAGCTCTGTCAGAAAAAGAAATTGTATGAGTGCAGATAACACATTTTTTTGAGGCTTATGTTTCAGCTCAGGACATCATAAAATTGACATTTCGCTTTAACTTACATAGAATTACAGGTTAGCAGTTTTAAAGTTTATAAGCTGTAGCTTGGAAAGTTGTAGTAGTGGGAATAGTTTCGAAGTAACTGTGTTAATTCAGTTGGATAAAATGATTAAAAGCGGGAGGAAAGAGGAGGGATAGGGATGAGCTATCAGTACACCAAGCACATGCGGCCCTAGCCGGTACTGCCTGAAGCGTCCTCTAAATTGATTGGCTCTAGCTTTAGAAAGTGTCAAATGAATGTACTTCTATGGAAAATTGAGCATTAAAAAAGGGCAAGAGTAGAAACAGAAGAACGAGCACCTCTTTCTTGTTTGATTTCAAAGCTGAACCCTGTTAAGTGTAGTGATATTTAGGCAGTAGAGTTTTTAAAACAGTGGATGAATAGAAATATAATGGTGGAACAGGAAGGAGAGTGTGAAGTCCCAGAGTACAAGCACAGCCTGAAGCTGTGTGAAGTTTGGTGGTTTTAACAAATCTTGGAAAGCTTTTGACCTCTGAAGGAATTAATCTCTTAGACTTTTTCAAAAGTCCTTTGTTTAGTCTTGTGTATCTACACTTTTGACTAAAATAGAAGAAAATACAGTTCTGCTTTTTTAAATTCTTCTCAAAAGTATCTTTCAAAGATTTGATGTCTAATAACCTGGCAAGCTTTGGCAAAACCAGTCATTATTTCATCCTCAGAAGCAGTTCTGTGTCAGCTTGTTCCTTGTAAACAAGATTTGGTTTCTTTGCGAACGGATTAAAATGAACCTGTGTGCTCTTTACTCCTAGATGTTATTTTAGACTAGGTTAGAGATTGCAAGAAAAAATGCTTTCCAGTTTATTGTAGAATATCAGATGGACTATTAGTGAGTGGATGGGGGTCTGAGTTCTGATGGTCTGGTAATGTTGTGTTTAAATATATACATTTTTCTTTTCACATAAATTGATTTGCATGTAGCCTGTCCATTATACATATAGCAGCAGGTTTCATGGCTGTGCGTGTTTTGTTTTGTGGCGTATGATTGAGGTCAGATGTGCTGCGTCTTCGCCTGCAGCACCTGTGTGTTTATGTCTCTGAGGTACTACAGGTGCCAAGAACTTGATGACTCAAAGTTTTAGGGTAGAGAAGTTCACTTCTGAGTGTCTCACCTCAAGGAAAGCCATCTTCCCACACAAACAGTGCACACTCCCTGCAGTGAGATCTGTGGGCGAGGGTTAAGTTCAGTATCGTTTTAAACGGCTGTCAGTGAATAAGTTTAGGGTTAGCATTAGCATCCTCTCTGTGCATTTTATGTAATGAATATGAGGAAGCGCATGTTATATTTACTCGAGTTATACTAAGAAACACAAAAGGGATGCTCAGACGTTGTCTCTCTCAATCCCTCCCCCCACTCTCTTCTCTAGCGCTGTCTGTTGTGAGCGCTGTATTCATTGTTACATGTTATCCTCAGGTTGTTTATCTTATCAAGTCTTTGTTACGAAATATGCTTTTTGGAATGAACAACCTCAAGAAGTCCATTAAAAATGTTTAGTTCATGTTCTGGGAATGTTCCTAGCATTCTAGTGATGTGATCTCAGTCCTCCTCCTCTCTCTTCATTTCCTTGAGTAGACTAATGGTAGATCATGCTCCACCTGAACCTGAGTTTTCTGCAGCTGTCCTTTTGTTCTGAGAGGCTAAAGCTGTTGATATCTTTGGCGTTATAAATACATGGATCATAAAAAGGCATAGCGGCATGCAGTGTGAAAATAAGTGATATGGGAGGCAATTACTGATGATATGGAAATGTTTTCCTACACTACCACTCAAAAGTTTTGGGGTCAGTAAGGTTTTTTAAAAATGTTTTTGGAAGTAGACCAATGCTCACCAAGGCTGAATTTATTTGAATTTATTTGGTCAAAAATACAGTACAAACAGTAATAGTGTGAAATATTATTGTAAAATAATTGAGATATTTTAATATATTTTAGAATTTAAATATATTTAAATATATAATTTATTCCTGTGTTGGCAAAGCTGAATTTTCTGCAGCCATGATCCTTCCTATAATTCTAATACACTGATTTGCTCAAAGAAACATCTAAGCAAATTCCTCTTATTATCAATGTTGAAGCAGTTGTGCTACTTAATATTTTTGTGACATTTTTGTAATGAAATAGAAATGTAATGACATTGAAATGTGTTGTAACATTATAAATGTCACTTTTGATCAATTTCTAATGCATCTTTGCTGAATTAAAGTGCTCATTTCTTACTGACCCCAAACTGTACTGACCCCTGTTTAACAAAGGGTTCTTAAAAAAAAAAGTGACCATTAGTTCCACAAACACAGTACTGATATTCTTTATGGTGTAGAAAAAAAATAGCACTGGTGTTGGATCGGTATTGGCCGATTCTTAGAATTTGGAATACTCTATGTAATGTTACACTGCAAAATGATAACTCAAAAAGATTAAACGATAACATAATTATTTACTGATCCCTTAAATTAATCACAAGTAAGAATACAAATAGTTAACAATAAACAAATTGTTTAAATTGTATAATGTGCACCAAAGATTTTTTTCAAGATAGTTTTTTCTGCTAAATTATACAGTCAGCTAGTTTAATTCATGTAGCTTATATATTTTTATTCAAATGTAGTTTTTCTCTGTAATGAGGAAGTGAGTATTTAGTGGATTGCGTTTAACAAAGGGTTTAAAAGAGTGACCATTAGTTCCACAAACACAGTATTGATATTCTGTAGTGGTGTAGAAAAAAATAGCACTGGTGTTGGATCGGTATTGGCAGATTCTTAGAATTTTGAATACTCTATGTAATCTTACACTGCAAAATAATAACTCAAAAAGATTAAACGATAACATCATAATTATTTACTGATCCCTTAAATTAATCACAATTATATAATGAAAGCCATAAAAACAGACAATTAATCATGATAATCAGCATAATCGTCAAAGCCCTAAAACAGACTATTAATCGCAATAGCCGTGACTATTTTTAGACAATTAATCGCCTGCCAAATTTCATAATCGTGACAGCCCTAGCGAATGACACTTAATGACAGTTGTCATAAACATGCATAAACCCGCCTTCATATTCATGACATGTGTCATGTCATGATTATGAAGGTGTCATGTCAGTCTTATGCACACCCCTTCAAGTAAAGTGTTACCATATCTTCTTTTGTGTTCAGCACAAAAAAATAAATTAATACAGGTTTGGGACAAAATGTGAGTAAATGACAGAAATTAAATTTTTGGGTGAACTATCACTTTAATGACAGTAGCAGCATGTTTAGTAGCTACTGTCCCTTTAAGAGCTGCACGCGTTTCTCTCTCAACTGTTTACTTTCATTTTAGACATAACCAACTGCTTATATGTAAACCTTGTGTGTTTTTCACAATCAGACGCGAAAGACAACTTAGTCCAATTATCAGGCATATATGTCGCACTGTACAGCCCTGCCATTAGCAATATCCTACTGAATAAGACTGTTCAGTTTTTTATTGATGTTTTGGGTCAGTTGGGGGTGTTGGGATTTGGCATTAAAATTTTTCTCACCACCAAATGCCTCATCATACTTCAGTGGTCAAAGATTAGACAGACAGACGGTGGCCAGTCTCATTATGTGACTTCATGATGCTTAGACACCTTAACTCGTCTTTATAGAGGAATCAGCTTCAGCTGTCATAGGCAGAATACAAGCCAAAGGTCAGGAGAGTTTTCATAATCTCTCCTTCTCCCTCTTTTCTTTCAGTGTCCTATCACCTTTTTAAAATTGATGAAAATTACAGGCCTCTCTCATCTTTTTAAGTGGGAGAACTTGCACAATTGGTGGCTGACTAAATACTTTTTTGCCCCACTGTATATGTGTGTGTTTACTATAGAAAACAGCCAATTTCCATGTTGTTTGAATAGCTAGTGTTGCTGATATCCAGTGACTCATGCACCTTTAAGGGGATTTACTGTACAGTCTGTCAAAACATTCATGTGAAGCACTGTGGTCTCAGAAGAGTAAATCCTCACATTTCCATTCTGACATTGATGGGTCTTTTGTCTGATACTGAAAGCTTGTTTGTGAGAGGAGTGTGCAGTATAAGTGGTGTTCGTGTCGCAAACTGGCCAACAGGAAAGCTGTATGTGAGAATGTTCCTATTACTTCTTAAAGAACACGGATGATTCTTTCTTTCTTTCTACCTCTTACTCATTCAACACACACCCACACCCGCACGCTAACTATTTTGGAGGCACAACAGACGTTAGGTATTTGATAAATAATTAATATATAGCTCAAAGACAGTCTTCGATCCACAGCAAAATGTATTCCTTGCAGAAGCCTGTGGGTGCAGTCATTGCAGAGAGATTACTTTTTCATTGTTCAGTCAGCACAAACCCCATGAGGAGATGCTTCACAAGGAGACATTTAATTGTCTCACACGTGGACTGATATTGGCATGGTCATTAGCTGTATATGAACAAAAATGCTGATGTGATAATAGTGCTGCACACAGGGTGCCATTGGCTCAGTCACAGAGCTGCATTCAGGGCTGTGACAGATCTATGAGTCCCCTGAATGACATCAGTGTAAATGAATGGGCCGGATCTCACTGTTCTTTGGTTTTAAAGAAATATTCAGGGTTTTTTTTCCCCCCAAGCGACTGTCCATAAACTGCCTGTGAGAAATAAAATTATTAGTAATATGTGTTAAAAAAAAAAGAAAAAAGAAATCCAACAACAACAACAACAACAAAAAAACACAGATAATGTCCTGGCGAAAAGTGACCATTAAGCATCAACCCTAAAACACAATGGAATGCCCAATTCAAAATGTAAAAAAATCACAATATTTACAAAATACATTGGAGCATATGTTTACAGACTTTTTCTCTTAGTGTGTTTGGAAAATATTTGCATACACTATGTTTTTACCCATAACTAGAGTAATGTTAGATGTATAAACCTAAAGAGAAGCATACGACTATGGCTATCGATAGAATAAAATATACAGTATATTGGTATACTAGTTAGGGATTTTTTATGTTTTTGAAAGAAGTCTCTTATGCGCACCAAACCTGTATTTTCAGAAATACACTGAATATTATTGCAATTCAAAAGAACCGTTTTCTTTTTAATAATTTTAAAATGTTATTTCAGCATATTTAGTGTTGAGAACCATTTATTTTTACCAATATTGAACAACAGTTGTGCTGCTTTGTTTTTGTGGAAACAGGATTCTTTGATCATAGGAAGTTTAAAAAGAACAGCATTTATTTGATATAGAAATCTTTTTAACATTATAAATGTTTACTGTAACTTTTAATAAAATTAACATATCATTGCCGAATAAAAGTATTGTTTTTTCTTCTTTTTCTTCAAAAAAAAGTCTGACCCCAAACTTTTAAGCAGTAGTGTAGATTAAAACAGCAAAATTAAATGTTAACTTATTTATTTTATATTTTTTACACAATTTTTCTCTGAAATTGTCTAACTAGCTCCCTTGCAGCCTCCTAGTTTGAAACCCCTGTATTAGCAAACAGAAATCATTTTCAGATCAAATATACTTTTATAAAGGAAATGTCGTGTCTTCCTTTGTTTTGCATTTTGTGCTCCGCATGTGTTAAAGCCGTGTGGTGATGGCAAACAAGGACCAACTCCCACTGGCCTGATCCAAGAGAATTGGGTTGTGTTGGGTCCAGATGGCAGAGGTGATGTGCAGGTTCTGTAATCTTGGAGAGCTGTTGTCCAGGGAGGGATGAACTCACATGAGGCAGCGTGAGCATAGTGTGTGCAATTGGAGGCATTTTACAGGAAGCACAATGAGCCTTCATATTGGAAATTAGAGACCTTAACCATGAGTGCAGTTTGGTAAAAAAGAGGCAATTCAGTCACATTAAAGACACAATAAAACAGGAAGTTCAGCCTGTCAGCCGAGATGAGCTTAAATAGCAGAAGGTATTTGTTACAGCAAGTCCATTAGTGTAACCACTTTGATGAACTGAATTACGAATTATAAAATGATTTTCATTCTTTTAACATGGAATCTATGTTTTACAGATAAGCACATGTGGCATGGCTGCTCTTTCACTTACTTTATTTCCTATAGTTGATGTAACTTTTGCTCCAGGTATCAGAAAATACTGGGAAAATACCCCCATACTGAGATAAAGATAATTCATCTCCATTATTCATGACTGATGATGTTTTGTTCTGTGCCTCTAGTTGTCAAATATCTATTTTTCGACTTGTTCATCCGATAACTACATTTGGATTGTTTATGGATTTTCAGTTAGATGGGAAAATGTAAATGTAAAACATAAGCAAGTGATACAGAAAGAAGTAATAATAAAAGGACTGTAAAATATTGTACTTGCACTTCATTTTGTGGCAGTGTGAGAATGAAGACCCAGTACAAACACAAAAATATAATGCAACTTTTACAAGCATTCAGAGTTTGAAGAAAGCGATCCGATATTAGTTTAGTCATAACAATGCCATTCTTCACAAAAATATGAATACAAAAATTATGAGTGTTATTTACTCACATGCTCAAACAATGTTTCTTTTTACTTTATCTTTTTGCCACTAACCTGTGCTAGTTTTATAATATGTTTGCTTGTTTTTCTTCATCCCAATGGCTTATGTTGAAAATCAACTGGGGTGCTTCAAAAACAAATGGTAAAATGCTGAAATGATCATTCTTTATCAGCCGCAGACACCTTGGATTTAGAGATTCTTCCAGAGGATTCTGGGTCTGAGGTGGTACCAGAGACGCCCCCCCACAGTCGACCTCAGGAAGACGAAGGGTCAGATCTCACTGAACCCAGCATAGACAGCACAGGTAACCAACACTTGCGTCACACTGATAAACAGAAAGTAACTATGTGATATTGATTTTGGTCATGGAACGGTTGTCAACCAGTCAGGAGTCAGGATTAGGTTTAAGGCCACAGTTATAAACTTGAGGAACAATCTTATCAGCATACAGTATCATTACCCTCTGACTGTAGGGTTGGTTTATGGTTAGGTTAGATTTTGGGTTAGGGCTACTATTAGTAGAAAAGTAGTGTCTTTACACAGTGAGTGTGCCGTGTAATTGTGCAGCATGAGTGCAATCAGAGCGACAAATGAATGGTTTGCAATCAGCTGTCTCCTCAAAAGAGACCGTTTGCAAACAGCAGAAAGCCACCTTCATGCGACACACATAGACACAAGTGTTGTTCACTCTGCTGCGCATAATAGCTCTAAATAAAATAATATGTATACACACACACACATATCTTGCTTGCATTCTTTTTGTCATGTGCTGTGCACGTTTGTGATGACACTAGATGTATGCAAATCCATCAGGGTTCGAAAGAATCTCGGGTTCAGACTGCAGCAAAGGTGTCCAGTGTGAAAGCCCCTTTAGATTATATATAGCACAGCACAAGTCATTGTGGAGCGCACCATCTACTCACAATTCAGAAAGCGAATGAAGAATTTTAACTATCAGTGCGTGAATTAAAACCGAAGCTTGAAAGTGTTGTTGATGCTGATGCAAACATCTGAAACACACTCTCATATTCACACTAACTGTACTTGATTCAAAGTGCCTAAACACAAGATTAGGATCAAAGAATTGAGTTTGCAGAAACGGCTGATGAATAATTTAGAGTCAATTGTGGAGCTTTTAATTGCACCACACCTTCCTGTTAAATTAGGTCCATACAACATGTGTCCAGGCTGTAAACCTGCACTGTAACAGCAGTTTGAAAGCCATTTGATGCGTGTAAATCTCCTCTGACATTGCCAAGACATAAATCTCCCACTAACAGCTACAACTCTTCATGTTTTGTAAGCTCTCAATTTCACTTTTTCTCCTAAAGGCCAGCCAGCCTTATTTCTTTGTTTCTCCCTACTAAAGTTTATTGATCCCTGTTTACCCTGCACTCTGGTATTTCTTGAAGAACTCAAGTTTTCGCTCTCTCTCTTAGGTCAGGCTGAGTATGTTTCTCATATCCGAAGGCTAATGGCTGAGGGAGGGATGACAGCGGTTGTCCAGCGTGAGCAGAGCACCACAATGGCTTCCATGGGCAGCTTTGGCAACAACATCATCGTCAGCCACCGAATCCACCGTGGCTCCCAGACAGGAGTGGGCGCACAAAGCCATACTGGTTTGAGCCCCACCCCTGGGCCCTCCTCGACTGCCCCTGAGACTTTGGCTGGAGCTGCAGGTTCGTACTCCCGCGTCCTCTCCAGCACGCTGGGGCTTCATACCGACACCACTCGGGGCACCTCTACAGACATAGACCTAACGCCCCTCGTAGAACAGGAAAGACTTCACACGTCCCTCCTTTCACAGGAGTTTTCACCTGTTTTCTCATCTGCTCCAGACACAAATGGACCTTCCGCTTCCATGCAAACAGACAATGTCTTGGAGGGGGAGGAGCTCCAAGACTTTGCATCCTTCCCTCCGTCTTTACTCTCATCCTCACCCTCTCTTTCTCCAGTGAATAACAGTAACTACAGCAACAGCGATAGTAGTTATCACGGAGACCAATATAGGCGGTAAAAGCGGTGGAGTTTGGAGAGGAAACCAACAATTTGAAACCAACCGAGAAGAGAAAAGACCACACAACAGAAATTTCCGGAAATATTTGCGCTCGACCCATGTGTTCCTCTCTCTTCTCGCCATCAGCGTTCATATGTCACATCTGCTCTGACACGGTCTAGTGAATAATGAAAGGACAAAAAAGTAGTAGTTTCCTGCTCAGCTTAAACTCTGCAATGAATTCAGACCATTCCATGTTGTACGTTAATCAGCCTTGCTGAAGTTTCCAGTGGGGGTCTTTGACTGCCTGTTGTCCATCATGATCAAAGTGTAGATCCACGTACAGAGTAAGGAGTGTGAATAGCAGAGAGACAGAGCATCGCTTTGCAATCAGTCTTTAGTCTGTTGAGGAACATTTGTTCAACTAAACGCTTTGTTCCTCTACATCCTCTTTCAAATAAAACGTTTTGGATTCCAATTGGGAGCTGCTGCTTTGAGCAGAAAGGTAAAATTTCCTTGGACAGGACAGTAGTCCAAAAAGATTCAAAACCTTGTCACACTCTGCACAACTTACTTATATTACTGTTGGTTAGTTTATCGAGTCATTGCTGTTTTAGATGATGACTGGTGCATTTTAGTTCAGGTTTTTATGAAGTTGAAAAGACCACACGCTTTTTTTAGGCCTTTGGAAAGAAGGTAAGAAAGAAGACAGAGGTGTACACAAGTTTTATATTTTGTACTGTATAGTTTAATTCTGTGGCATTAAGGGGTGAAAAAAAAAAAATTCTGTCATTATTTACTCACCCTCATGTTGTTCCAAACTTGTATGACTTTCTTCTGTGAAACACAAAATAAGGAATTCTGAGAAGTGTTTTTTTGTGCAAGTGGTCATGTTTTATTACCAAAATTCAAATATTTTCTTTAATGTTTCGCAGAAGAAAGTAAGTCATACAGGTTTGGAATGACATGAAAGTCAGTAAATGATGACAGAATTTTTATTTTAGCGTGAACTATCCCTTGAAGTTGTGATGTTTGTCTGCATCCTCATCATCAACTGTCTTCCGTGTGGCCAAGTCAGTCTCTTTTGCACTCGTTTTTACCACAGAAACACTTCAAGTATAATGCTTTCCCCCGACTGAAAACAGAAAAATGGCTTCTTAAAAAGGGTCTCCCCTTCCCTGTTTACAGTAAAGTGCTTCTCAACACGTTGTGATAAACGTCACACTCAGAGCCTCAGCAGGGAAGCGGTGAAGTCTGACAGGTGTGTGTATGTGAGAGAGATGCTATCCCAGTTCTGTCAGCTACTGTAGATTTTCAAAGCCTATTGAAAGTTAGGCAGGCACCTGACAACAGTTCTGTTGCATCCTTCCTTTTTATTTCTAATGTAGCACTCCGTTTCCTATTTGCTTTCTCAGAAAACATTTCTGAGGTGTGTGTGTTCAGAGAGCTTGTCCGTTGAACCTCAAAGCCTGCCACTGGCTCTGTTGTTATGCCGTTTGAATTTCAGAATTTACAGCACATTTTGACTTTAGCTTGTCCACAAACCACTAAATCGCCAATCAATGTCTAATCTGCTTAAGTGTACCTTATGTTGAGACGTGACCTTAGGAAGTGTCTTCATGATGGGTGTTTAAGTGTCAAAACGCTGGCCAGTGGTCTGGTACACAGTGCTACAGTACTGAGTGTTTGTGACTTGTGGTTGTGTTTATTTGAGATTATTTTTTTTATTCACAGGCGTAATGCATTATGTTCTGCATTAATATGGAGAGGCTCTCTCTGCTTCTTTTGGCAAACCACTTTATCCTGAAAATGAATGTCTGGTGGTATCTCCTGAATCAAGTCGGAGCACAACCCGCAGCTTTGGTAAACAGTGTAACCTCTGCTTTAGCTCAGCTCACTGGCCTCCTACTGTAAAAACATAATTTTAGTTCTCTTCCTGCACCTGAACAAAAAATTACAGCAGCAGCTCTTCTGATGGATTATGTACTTAACATTAAGAAGTGACTATTTTTTGTCCTTTCTTTGTTTTTTAGAAAACCATGTTATTAATTTCTTTCTTTTAAAGGAAAAAAGGCGATAATACATTGATCTGCATTCTGAGAAACAGTCCTCTATGTGATTTAAATGTAATAAAATTATAACAGGCAAGCCATGTTATTGTTTGTTTGTGTTTAGACAGTGAGGAGGATAGAAATGCTCATCTGCTAATTTTTTTTTTCTAATTGTATTTTTATTATGGTCCTTTTTGTTGCAGATGACCAGGGTGAGAGATGTCTCACGTCCTCCTAGTTTTGACTGATTCTGCTGCACCAATTGATTCTTTAAACTGAAGTCTCATGCAAATCTTGTGAAAGGTCCAGATGCTATTAGATCCACCGTACTTAATTTATTATATACTGTAAGCCTGTTCAGTCAGACACTTAGCTACATGTTAGCCTTGTTGCTCCTGAGCTGACTTCAGATCAGTGCTGACTGCTTTAGGATTATGCTTCTCACGTAAGTAGATTATATTCAGATGATTCCAGAACTGTGAGTGAGATGAAGATGAGATGGTGTTCACTGTGCTATGATGGAGAGGTGAGTGTTGACTCTGGGAGACCATTTGAATAAAAGAGCCTGTAAAAATGATCTGTCAGTATTCAAATTTTCAAACCTGCAGAGCTTCTTCAAGCATGTGCTATTGGATTCTGAAGGTACAATGTAATTCAAGGTTGTTAATTGTTCATCTTCTCAATGGAAATGGTTTCGGAGAGATGAGGTGAATAGGAATGAGATGTGTGTGAGCTGCAGCAAAAGCTACATATGTCAGGAAAGTCCTCACACTGATTAAATGGGATAAAAAAAAATGTAAAGTCTCTGTTCAGTGGACCAGTCCTGTAATTAGGAGCGCATAGAGAGGTGACACCAGATGACATAACTGTTACAAATATCAGTTTCATGGCATAAAACACACACTTATGTATTATTTAAGGACACACGCCCAGAAACACTTCATCACGCTTGCATAAATGAAAGCAAACTAGCTAATATGAGGCTGTAGAAGCAACATGCAATAAGATATGTGAGAACTTTCTGTCCTTTAGGTTCCATTCAACTAAAACACTGTGGTGGCTAATTGCTGGTGTAGATTCAAGACAGCAGAGGGCTCATTAAAAGAGAAAGACTCCTGAGAGGATGGAGCGAGAAAGGGCTGTTGCCTTACAGCATTCTGCTGCACACATACATACCTAGAGGTCAAGGTATGACAGGTTCGACTGAGGCAGTTAGCCCCTGCTGGTAGATGCTGTAACTACACCAAAACATATTTCACAAGCAGCACTGTATTCAGACTAAATTTATATTTTAAATTATTTTATTTGCTTCATTTAAAAGCAAGATGTGAATTATAGATAGATGGAAGGATGGATGGATAGATAGAAGCATGGTTTCCACAAATATATTAAGTTTTCACTTCAATGCTGAAAACAAGAAATATTTATTGCACACCAAATCAGTATATTAGAATGAATTCTCATGGATCATGTGGCACTGAAGACTTGCTGAAAATTCAGCTTTGCCATGACAGGAATAAATTACATTTTAAAATAGAAAACGGTTATTTTAAGTGATAATACATTTTACATTATTACTTGATCAAATAAATGCTTGGTGAAAATAAGAGACTTTTTTCATCAAAAAATCTTAAGTAAAAGCCATCCTGACAGATAAGGAGAGTTTTAATGCAGCACAGAGAAATCCATTCCTGCCGTGTGAAATGATGCCGATTGCTGTTCCCCCAGACTGAGCTATGACAGAACGTCCCTGAAGGGCTGGGAGCCACAGCAGCGTTCACTGTTTATATTGAGAAAGCGATTATACACTTTTTTCCTAAAGGCTCTGAGAAATTCCACCTGTCTAGCAGGAAATTTGTTCGCCATTGGCCTAGTGTGTCTTATTTTCAACTTTGCTGACTCTGTTTTTCTTGCGAGTCTCTCGTCTCAAATATCAGTATCGATGCTGTGAATGAGTAAAGAGGGCTGGGATTGCAGCGAGGAAATCATAACTCACTGCATGTTAACCTGTGAGGTTGACAGCAGCAGCAGGCACAGACCATGAGTGATCAGAGTCCTCCCTATAAAGCTGATCTCAGTCATTTTGTGTAAAAACAAAGCACTGATACTGACATGATTACAGGCCCTGCTGAGCATTATCATCACCTACATTAACTCTGCTCTCACTCTTCAGAACTGCTGTTGCATAAAGTGCTCCGCACAGAGTCTCTGAGAGAGCTGCATCGCAGTGTAAGTGGGCACTGCATGTGTGTGTGGTGGCATTTTTCTGAGCTCTCAAGTGCACACATGCATAGCTAGGCTTTGTGAGAGAGTAAATTTAATGATGGGTGTTTTCTGAGAGAGAAAGGCTGTTATGCAAAGCTCCCCTTAATTGTATAATGTGGCAGATAAACAGAGTGGGCTGAGGTTAATGGGGATGACTACAGCAAAACATGCTGCTAATGATCCGGCCCATTTACTATTGCTAAAAACCCATCGGCACAGCGTGTAGCCATTATGTATGTAATTACATAGCTATCACATGTTTCTCTAACAGATATGGCATGTTTTACATTTGTTTGTTTGTTTCTCTGAAATGTTGTGTGTGTGTGTGTGTGTGTGTGTGTGTTCACAGACTGGTTTTGCTAAACTGATCATTTTCCTGTGCTTCTCTGCTGCTGTCAGTTATAATTTGCAGTACATCCCCGTCTAATAAAGCTACTGAGACTGTACAGGAAATATCCATACAGCGTTTGCTCATACATTATGGTTGACTTATAAATATTGACATTGGCCACATTAGTTAATAGGACACATGACCCTGAAATTGGATGTAATCTGAACTCATAATCATAATAGGCTTCACTGATTCTGCCCTATCATACACAATGGATGGTTATCTTTTTTGATCAACTTTTAATATTCATGAGTATTTTTGTTGTATTTTTATGGCTTTTTAGAGCAAAGTAAACTTTTTTTTAAATCAATTACATAACGAGTAGGTAGTAAGGTAGTAAACAAAACCGTACCTTAATAAAAATATTATTCTGTAAAAGCTATAAAATATAACTTTCAAATTGGTGTGTGCCAGTGAGTAGCATATTATGAGCAGTATTGAATATACCTGTAAATCGAATCAAGCATAGAGATATGTTTTATATTCAAGTGAGAGATGCAGCTGAAATACAGCAGTGATTAGGTTGTGTGAAATGCATAAATATCCTTTTTCAGAAAAACACAAAAATCTAATATTTTGATGGTAGCCATTTTTCCATGTCCCTTTAACACAGTTATTGTGACTCAAGTTGGAAAGCCAATAAAGGAACCTCAGGATTTGATCATTCAAACAAAAGACACGCAGATATATTAAAAAGTAAAAGGCCTGATGTGGTATGGTATAAAATACCATACCATACAGCAGTGAAACGCTCAATTTTGTTTATGAGGATGGTGATTCAGATTTCATATCATCCTTGAATCCCTAAAGTCTGGGTACCTCTTGAGTGTTAGTAATAGAAGTTGAGAAACGTAGCTTTTGTTATATTTTTTGTTATAGTTATGCTAATTACTCTGCTCTCTGGAATACTTAATTCTGATTGGTCAGTTGTGGCATTCTGGGGTCATATAGTTTGATATAATTATCACTTACCTGTAGAGGCCTAATTGACCGTTTCCCCAGCAACCCATTTGCTACACAGCTCTGCTAATTTCACGGCTCTCGTTTGACTCTACAGACTCTTATTTTGCATAATAAAATAATTTTAACTAAACCGCATGCATCATGTCTATATATTTAGTATCACAAAATTATCCACTTCAGGGTGGACTTTTTTTTCCTCTTGATTTGGTTTACATGACTGCAGTGCTGTTCTTAAAGAAGTAGTTCAATTCAATTCAATTCAAGTTTATTTGTATTGCACTTTTCACGATACAAATTGTTGCAAAGCAACTTCACAGCAAATTAAGTTTCTACAATATTTAGTAGTAGCTTATCAGTGGTGACTGTCAGTTAATGTACATATGGCAGAAATGTACGGAAAAATCTATTAAAGATGTAATCAAACAGACGATGAACAATATTAACAGCAATTATTATATGATGCAATCAAACTTATAGCCAAATTTGGTAGTTCTGTATGTTGTTTCAGGGTTGGCATCATCTCTTCTCAGGTGTTCTGGATCCAGACTGAAGCTTGTGTAAGTGGCAAAAACAGAGAAACAAATAGAGCAAAATTTATTTGTTTAACCCAAGCTAAAGAATAATAATGTGCATTTGATAAGATATAACTGCTGTACAAGATTATGAGATGCATTATTTGAATGCTTGGCCAAAGAGATGTCTTTAATTTAAACCGAGAGAGTGTGTCTGAAGCCCAAATGTTATCAGGAAGGCTATTCCAGAGTTTGGAAGTCAAATGTGAAAAAGCTCTATCTCCTTTAGTGGACTTTGCTATCCTAGGTACCAAAAGTCCAGAATTTTGCGACCTTAGGGAGCGTGATGGATTGTAGCGTGGTAGAAGACTAGTTAGGTACGCAGGAGCTAACCCATTAACGGCCTTATAGGCAAGTAATAATATTTTGTAACTGATACGGAACTTAATAGGTAGCCAGTGCAGATACTGTAAAATTGGGGTAATATGATCATATTTTCTTGACCTGATAAGTACTCTAGCCGCTGCATTTTTGACTACCTGTAGCTTGCTTATTGAGGATGCAGGACAACCACCAAGCAGTGCATTACAATAGTCCAGTCTAGAGGTCATGAATGCATGAACTAGCTTTTCTGCATCAGAAACAGGTATCATGTTTCGTAACTTGGCAATGTTTCTAAGATGGAAGAATGCTGTTTTTGTAACATGGGAAATATGATTTTCAAAAGACAAGTTGCTATCTAATATAACACCCAGATTTTTGACTGTAGAGGAAGTAACCGTGCATCCGTCTAGTTGCAAATTGTAATCCAAGAGATTCTGTGTACTGTTTTTTGGTCCAATAAGTAATATCTCTGTCTTATCCAAATTTATTTGGAGAAAATTATTGGTCATCCAATCTTTTACGTTTTTAACACACTCTGTTCGCTTAGATAATTTAGAAGTTTCATCTGGTCTTGTTGAGATATATAGTTGAGTATCATCAGCATAACAGTGGAAACTAATCCCGTATTTTCTAATAATATTACCAAGGGGCAACATGTATATTGAAAATAGCAGAGGACCTAGGACAGATCCTTGTGGCACTCCATACTTTACTGATGATAATTGAGATGAACGGACAGGTAGGATCTAAACCATCTTAAAGCCTGCCCTTGAATACGCATATAGTTTTGTAATCGATCTATGAGTATGTCGTGATCTATGGTGTCGAACGCAACACTAAGTTCACTCAGAAAATAAAAATTCTGCCATTATTTACTAACCATCATGTCATGGCAAATCTATTTGACCTTCTGTCTTCAGTGCAACAAAAAAAGTGTTTTGAGAAATGCATCTTTGTGTTTTTTTTCTCCATAATCTGTGGTCCCCAAAACTGACTGGTACTAACTTTCTTCAAAATATCTTAATTTGTGATACACAGAAGACAAAAAAGTTTACTGGTATGACGTGATGGTGAGTAAATTCTTACAATGTTAATTTTTGGGTGAACCATTCCATTAAAGCAATTAGTATAACTGAAAAAAAAACACTAGATTTAGTAAGACTGTCACATTAAGAAAAACTATTATAGATTTATAACAGGCTCTTGCAGCTTATTTGCTTAATCATTATTTATAATTGTTGAAATTAAACTAACACATGACTTTTTTTCAAAGAAGGCAGTGAAGAAAGAAAATCTTTGATATTACATTGTGTGTCACATTATTTAAAATAACCAGGGCAAAGTGACATGTCAAACAAAATAAAAGCAAAGGGAAAAGTCTGTAGAACAACAGTTCCACCTACCCATTGTATACTTGATCAAAAAAACAGTTCAATCTTTTTTGTTGCAAGAACTGTTTGAAGTGCCTAAGAACCGTGTTTGCGATGCCAAGAATCCCCTCAGATCTTTGAAGAATCATGTTTTACGTAGGGTTCTCTGAGCGGTAATGGTTCCAGCGAGGACCATTTGTCATCCAAATCACCTTTTTTTAAGAGTGTACATATATATTTGCATAATTATATCTTCTCCTACAGTATGCTGGAATGTTATATGCTCAACTGAAGAGCATGAAAGAGGTCACAATTTCAGCTTTATGGCTTTTAAAAACAATTTTGGTTGCTTTTTGCTGCCAGGAAGGGATTGCTATAAAAAGCCCAGCTGAAAGGATGTTTTGCATGCCCTTCTCTCTTAGAAACTTAACTGTGTTCTTGTTCATCGGAAAAAGGATGTTCATCATTGCATTACGTTAGCTTAACTTTCCATTTAGATGCAACTGCTTTGTTTTTGATTAGTTTAATTATTTATCTCTCTCTCACACACACACACACACACACACACACACACACACTCACACACTCCTCTTTCTCTTTCACATCTAATCACCTGCTCTGATACCTTTCTGTCTTTTGTTGTTGAATAATGATCCTAATACAAACACACACCTCTTAAACAGAGAACACACTGCACTTAGAGCCACTGAGAGTGTTACATAATAACTTAAATGGGTGGAAATATAAAAAGTGGAGGGAGAGGATAGAGAGAAGCAGAAGAGGGTGAGATGTAGAACTCTGTGGCTGTACATAATGCCGATCTTTCTCTACAATATTCAAATGAGAACACAAGCGTGTGCATGCATGAATGCGTCCTACAGTATGTTAGTATTCCAGCAGCAGCAGGCAGGACGGCTCATTCTCATAGTAAGCGAACTGCAGTCAGATCCATAGTGAAACTAATTAGACATTAAAGTTTGGAAAAGTTTTCCAAGCACGGCCACCTTCAGACTAAAAATATGTTATTTGTATATGAAAAGTTTTTAGTTTAACTAATTAAACGAAAAAGACTCGCTAGCTATTATAGGTTGAGGGGAGAAAAAAGTGGTCCAGTCTTTAAGTCATCTGATTTTTGTTTCATTAAGAAAAGCTTAAAAACAGAAGCTTAAAGATTTTCTCTGTTTACCATGTAAAGAGATGAAGTGTAAAGAGGCACATACAGTAGTTCTGTTGCTTCAAAGAAGCTTCTTAAATAATCCAATTTAGAGAGCGAGAGAGATGTATATTGGATCAAATCTGTTTCTCTAAACCAATATTCCCTGACTCTCAGGCCTAATACACCTCTCACTGAATCAAACACTAAAGTGCCACTCATGGCACATTTTAGTCGGAAATGACACTTTCAGTTTACGGTTTTGGTTTAGATCAACCACATAAACTTCATTTAGTGGGGTACTTTAAAGAGCTTTTATTACCTTGATAAACATTAACAGAAAAATCCAGCAAGAACCCTGAGAAAAAGACATTTACTTTGTCAGCAATTCAGTTAGCTATTGCAAATCAGTTTTATTATCAGTTTTTTTTATTGAAACAGGCTCTGCTTTGGGCCTGCAGCTATAATGTGCACAAGAAACACCAGATACAATGAATTCAGTGTCAACTAAACCAAACTCAACGCAATCTCATGCTCATGTAATCTAGATTAAACAACACCAGATTCAGCAGTTCTAAAATTAAGAAAGCATGACTGAACTGATGTAGGCTGAACTCAGCAGCAGTGCTATATATCTCATCAATCTATCTCATTTGAAAGCAGTGGGTGAGCAAGTGAAGTGAAACAGAATTTGTTATGTGTGTCTGAGTTTAATGAGCCTATCATTTGACTTGTAAGAGAACTTATGGACATCTATGCTTGACTTGAACTGGTTTCTTACACTAGCATGAGTCAGTAGCTGTTAATTAGTCTTATTCTACCTTTTTGTTGTTGTTGTTCATTAGATGGATGCATTTCACTAAACAGCCAGTTAATCAAAATAAAGACTTGTTAAATAACTGTCTAGTAGTAGGCCTATTAATTTTAGTAAAGGCTTTTTAGTAAAGTTTTAGTTTTTGAAGAATTGTACTTTGATATTTGCTATTCTGCTTAACTTCAGTGTTTTTGGCCCCTCTCTCTCTCTCTCTCTCTCTCTCTCTCTCTCTCTCTCTCTCCCCTCCTGTCCTGCTGTACTCAGATTATCAATCTTAGTATTCATACTGAACTAATGAGAGACCAGAGCGTATTACTGTTACTATACACACAGCGATTTAGTTGAGATGTCTCTTCATGTCCACACAGGAGTGCTGGTCTGCCTCACCTCATTAACAACTCCCTCAGATCTTATTCCCTACCCTGTGGTCTGTTTGCATGAGAGAATATTCCCTTCTGATATTATAGACTTCACAGTGAAACCACGTACGCTTTGGCAATGTCTTCTTTATGGCCTTGACTATAATGAATCAAATTTAATTAAATTCGAGTGAAATTAAAGTTAACTTCATTAAACAAACACAAGATCAAGCTGTGTAGACAGAGGTAAAATCTCATTTATTGGCTTGATGTTCTGCTGAAAAAGAACCAGCTAAATCCAGTCTGTTCTGGTTTGCTGGTCTTAGCTGGACTCCTACACTGAAAAAAAGGATTCATTAAATTTACAAAAAAATGTTAAGGTAAGTGGTTGCAATCAATTGATTTGTATCTCAATTTAAATAAACACATATAGCTGAATTTACTCAATTTTATTGTTACCTTTGCTCAATTAAACTTAGTTGATTTAAGTATAACAAATTTTGTATTTCCACTCTTATTTAATGTTACTTAATTTTTTTTAAAATTTTTATTTATTATTAAATGAGTTCTAAAGTGGTACATAGACAACAGCGATATAAACCTTGGTTAACATGTTATTTACATATCATAAAAACAGGTGTAAAATGGTTATCTTAAATGACCACAATATTAGAAAAAGGAAACATTCAAAAACTATCAAAATGGTTAATATGATAAACGTTTGCTGTTTGTTAATGAGTTATTGTATTCGGAACTCTGAAAAATATTTTAACCAAACAAACTACATTTTTTTTATATTTATTCGTTTAGCAGATGCTTTTATCCAAAGAGATATATATGTATATATAAATAAGGAATACAAGCAATCCACCTTAAGCTTAAGGAGGCAATGAACATGAGAAGTGCTAAAAACACAAAGACTTAAACAATGTTCAGAATAGTACAAGATAGAAGTGTTTTCTTTGCAATGTGGTTTCTGAATGTCAGCATGGTCATCAAAGAGTACCCAAAATATTTTGGCAGATCAGGATGTAAATATTGTAGAAATCATTGTATTGTAGAATACTGTGGCCTAGCTGGATGGTGAAATTATGCTGAATCATCAGAGTGGCTGAGAAGACGAGAAGTTCTGTCTTTTCTTGATTGAGTTGCAGGTGATATTCTTTTATCCATGCTGAGATGTCCGCCTGGCAGTTTAAGATCCACGCAGTTACTGTCAGATCTTCTTCCTGAAATAAAAAGTAAAGCTGTTTGTCACCAGTATAGCAATGATAGGAGAAACCATGTGGCTATATAATCGGTCCCAGAGATGTATGTGAGTATATGGAGAAGAGGAGGGATCCAAGCACTGACATTTCAGGTACATCTGTGACTAGTTGATGTGTTGTGGAGTCCTCCACTCCCCAGGCAACATGGAAAGACCTACCTGTGAGGTAAGATTCAAAGTGCAGTTCCCGTGATACACAGCAATGAGAGGGTGAACAAAAAGATCTGATGGCTAACAGTGTCAAGCCAGTTGTGCCTATCAATGAATAACACAGTTACTGTTGGATTGAATGTTTAATCGAACCTTCTGGGTAGTAACCCAGTAAACCGCTGGGTCAAAACAACACAACCCAATTACTGGGTTTGTATTTAACCCAGCATTTTTTAGAGTGTAATGTGAGTGTGTGTGTGTATATATATATATATATATATATGCATTTATATATATACAGTGGGTACGGAAAGTATTCAGACCCCCTTAAATTTTTCACTCTTTGTTATATTGCAGCCATTTGCTAAAATCATTTAAGTTAATTTTTTTCCTCATTAAATGTACACACAGCACCCCATATTGACAGAAAAACACAGAATTGTTGACATTTTTTGCAGATTTATTAAAAAAGAAAAACTGAAATATCACATGGTCCTAAGTATTCAGACCCTTTGCTGTGACACTCATATATTTAACTCAGGTGCTGTCCATTTCTTCTGATCATCCTTGAGATGGTTCTACACCTTCATTTGAGTCCAGCTGTGTTTGATTATACTGATTGGACTTGATTAGGAAAGCCACACACCTGTCTATATAAGACCTTACAGCTCACAGTGCATGTCAGAGCAAATGAGAATCATGAGGTCAAAGGAACTGCCTGAAGAGCTCAGAGACAGAATTGTGGCAAGGCACAGATCTGGCCAAGGTTACAAAAAAAATTCTGCTGCACTTAAGGTTCCTAAGAGCACAGTGGCCGCCATAATCCTTAAATGGAAGACTTTTGGGACGACCAGAACCCTTCCTAGAGCTGGCCGTCTGGCCAAACTGAGCTATCGGGGGAGAAGAACCTTGGTAAGAGAGGTAAAGAATAACCCAAAGATCACTGTGGCTAAGCTCCAGAGATGCAGTCGGGAGATGGGAGAAAGTTGTAGAAAGTCAACCACCACTGCAGCCCCCCACCAGTCGGGGCTTTATGGCAGAGTGGCCCGACGGAAGCCTCTCCTCAGTGCAAGACACATGAAAGCCCGCATGGAGCACTCCAAGATGGTGAGAAAAAAAACACCTGAAGGACTCCAGGATGGTGAGAAATAAGATTCTCTGGTTAGACCAAGATAGAACTTTTTTTAATTCTAAGTGGTATGTGTGGAGAAAACCAGGCACTGCTCATCACCTGTCCAATACAGTCCCAACAGTGAAGCATGGTGGTGGCAGCATCATGCTGTGGGGTTGTTTTTCAGCTGCAGGGACAGGACGACTGGTTGCAATTGAGGGAAAGATGAATGCGGCCAAGTACCGGGATATCCTGGACGAAAACCTTCTCCAGTGTGCTCAGGACCTCAGACTGGGCCGCAGGTTTACCTTCCAACAAGACAATGACCCTAAGCACACAGCTAAAATAATGAAGGAGTGGCTTCACAACAACTCTGTGACTGTTCTTGAATGGCCCAGCCAGAGCCCTGACTTAAACCCAATTGAGCATCTCTGGAGAGACTAAAAATGGCTGTCCACCAACGTTTACCATCCAACCTGACAGAACTGGAGAGGATCTGCAAGGAGGAATGGCAGAGGATCCCCAAATAAAAAAAAACTTGTTGCATCTTTCCCAAAAAGACTCATGGCTGTATTTGATCAAAAGGGTGCTTCTACTAAATACTGAGCAAAGGGTCTGAATACTTAGGACCATGTGATATTTCAGTTTTTCTTTTTTAATAAATCTGCAAAAATGTCAACAATTCTGTGTTTTTCTGTCAATATGGGGTGCTGTGTGTACATTGAGGAAAAAAAATTAACTTAAATGATTTTAGCAAATGGCTGCAATATAACAAAGAGTGAAAAATTTAAGGGGGTCTGAATACTTTCTGTACCCACTGTATATATATAATACTCATATGAAAATAGATGCTTCTGTTTACAAGGGTTTATTTTCCACTTTACATTTCTCATAAGTTCAAGTTCCGTTTATTTCTAAAGCACATTTAATAATGGCCACAGGCCGACCAAAGTACTGTACAATAATTAAAATACAGGTACATAGAAAAGCCCAACAACCAGTTTGGGACAGTAAAAAAAACTGGATAAAATTACATTAAAAGCCGAGAAAAACAAATGATTTTTGAGACAGGATTTAAACTCCAATAAAGTGGAAGCCATTCTAATGTGATTTGGGAGATTATTCCACAGAGTGGGGCCAGCCACTTCAAAGGCTCTATTGCCCCTTGTCTCCAAGCGGGTTCTAGGAATCTGAAGGAGGAATTTGTTTCCCGATCTAGTCCTCGCATAGGAGTATAGGGGTGGAGAAATTTCATCAGATAGGATGGTGCTAGATTGTTTAAAGGGGTCATATGATGTTTCTAAAAAGAACATTATTTGTGTATTTGGTGTAATGCAATGTGTTTATGTGGTTTAATGTTAAAAAACATTATTTTCCACATACTGTACAGTATTGTTGCTCCTCTATGCCCCGCCTTTCTGGCACACGTCGATTTTTATAAAGCTCATCGGTCTGAAAAGCGAGGTGTGCTCTGATTGGCCAGCTATCCAGTGCGTTGTGATTGGCCGAATACCTCAAGCGTGTGATGGAAATGTTATTCCCCTTACCATACTGTGATGCCGTGTCCCGGAGCGACTAGACAAAAACATTAAAACCCATTACAAACGAGGCATTTGTTGCATGCAGTAGGGACATAATTACTGATTATAATGACTTATACTGTCTTTTTACACGTGGCGTTGCGTATCGCGCTGCATAAACATAAAGCCATGTCTGCATTTGTGATCGGAGAAATGACAAACAACAAGCGCTACTCTACACTGCTCAAAACTCACGTTTGAATCATCAGTGGCAAATTCTTTAAATATGAATACTTACAGGCTGTGAGTCAGAAGCACCAGACTGTCCTTGCAAAGTTGGAATGGTCCCACTTTATTGAAACAGACATCGGCATTGTAGGCTACTCTCCCAGGAAACAGTCCTCATCCTCCATAAAATGTGCTGCACACATCTGAATATTTGTGTTGAAATGTTCCGGAATAGTGTTGTAAATACAACTTAACCACTGATTTCTAGTTGTGTCCTCTTTTGGAAGGCCAAATAAAATAGTTTCGCTTTCATAACGAAACACACAGCGTCTCCACAACATGGCAAAATCTTCCCACATCGGGACGTAGACATGTGGGGGCGTTAGAACGAGCTGTTTTAGGTAGCCGTGGTTGACTCTTAACTTTTATAAAGAATATCTCTTTGGATTTGAGACTTTAGTCTTTGCAGCTTTACAGATCTTCTTTATGCACCAAGAGCTTGTAACACTCCAAAGAGAAAGGAAAAATTTAAATCGCATCACGTGACCCCTTTAAGGATTTATAAACAAATAATAAGATTTTGTACTCAATTCTGTAATGAACTCGCAACCAATGTAGAGATCTCAGAAGGGGTGTAACATGAACGATTTTTACATCCTTTCAGGAATCTAGCTGCTGCATTTTGAACTACTTGTAAACGGGAAATTTGAGTTTTCAACATACCATGATATAGGGAGTTGCAATAATCCAGCCGAGATGTAATGAAAGCATGGATGGCAACCTCTAAAGAAGCTTTAGAAAGAAAGAATTTAATTTTAGAAAGAGAGTGAAGATAGAAAAAACTAGAGCCTACATCAGAGCTGATTTGTTTGTCAAATTTCAAGCCGTTGTCAATTTCCACACCCAGATTCCGCACTTGGGAACAAATAAGAAAATTTAAGGACTCAAGATTGTTTATTTTTTGTTCTAGTTTCAGAGGGGCCAAAAACAATATACTTCCGATTTATCGGAGTTCAGAAAAAGGAAATTTTTAGAAATAGAATAGAATATACTTTATTGTCCCATTTCTGGGAAATTCGTCTTGGACTCCATGACATGGCCAGTACACAATACAATTCACATAACACAGTACAAAATTCACATAACGCAGTACAAAATAATTTTTGTAGTGATTTGATTTACATATCAAAATCCTTAAGCATCTTCCTGAGGGTAACATATTAAAGTTCTCATATAAAATGTGCGTCATCTGCAACAATTTTCTTAGCTCGTCTTAAAACAGATACCTCGTACATCTCCTGAATAGGTTGTTTCACTTCCCAACCTACAATTTTTAAAGCAGTATGCACAAGTCGAACAAGTTTCGATTTTGATTGAACAGTCAGAGTTCTATACCATATCTTATCAAACTCTCAAAGACCAGAACAGAAATAAAATCCTCTGATTTACCCCGAAAACTTTAAACCTTCGCAAAAAAAATATAAACTCTGCTGCAATCTAGAACACAGACTATTGATGTGAGTAGACCAACATAACGAATTGTCCAAATAAACACCCAAGTATTTATGAGATGAAACCTGTACAAATCCATGTATAGTTACAGGACTATGATCCCCTACAGATCTAGGGTCGAAGTCTTTGTTTCATTTAAAATCAAGGAATTTTCATTATACCATCCTACTAGTCTAGCGACTTCTAAAAAGTACTGCGAAGGACTAGTGTTCCTTTGCAATAAACTCAGTATTGCTGTGTCATCTGAGAATTTAATAAAAAAATTATTATTCCGATTGTGAGACACATTCATCAGTATAATGTGAACAAAATGGGTGAACTAACACAGCCCTGCGGGGCCCCCGTATTTGTGATTTTCACCTCAGAATAACAGTTGTTGACCATAACTTGTGTACGATTTGTTAAAAATTAATAAAACCATTTAATACAATAATGATTCACTTCCAATTGCATCAGCTTCCTAATTAATATCTTAGGTTGGAGTGTACGGAAAGCCGAACTAAAATCTATAAAAAGTAAATATGCTTGGGTATCCTGTAAATGTCTGCTTACCAAATGAGTGATACAATTAATGGCATCCTCAGTCCCCTGTCCAGCTTTATAAGCGAACTGCAACGGGTCAAGCGATAGTTTAACCTCCTCTTTTAGAACACTTACAACTAATCTTTCAAAACATTTCATGATATTTGAAGTCAAAGTCACAGTTCACAGTGTTTTTTCCCCCACAAATAAGGAATGCTATGCAAATCTAAAGATCTCTGAAAAATAGGACAGAATGCTGTAAGTTCATTAGCACAACTTTTTAGCAAGAAGGTAAAGATTCCATCAGGACCCATAGATTTTTTGGTACATACACCTTTAAATATCGAACAAACTATGTGTGGGGCAACCTTTAATCTCTGATCTGAATTACATATAATACAATCTAGATCATCCATTTCCTCTAATGGTGACTCAAACCTAAGAAAAAAATAATTCAGATAATTTGCTCTTTGCTGGTCATTACTAGTGATAAACCTTTTCCAGTGGGGTTCCATATTAGTTACTACTTTCATAGCATCCCATAATTTTCTTGAATCCCCAGAATTAAAAATTTGGTCTATAATATCTCTCTGTTTTTTCCTAGCCTCTTTTAACACAATTTTTAATTCCTTTTGAACTACTTTTAATTCAATTTTATCTTGGTTAATAAAGGCTAACTTCTTCCTATTCAGGCACTCCTTCATTTCTTTTGTTATATAGCTTTCATTGTTAGGAAATACAATTACAGTTTTCTTCTCAACAATTGTGTTTACACAAAAGTTAATGTAATCTGTTATTGTCTCTGTGACATCCTCAATGTCCATTTCATGAAACAGTTCCCAATCCGTGCAATCAAAGCAGCCCTTTAAAATTTACTAAACAGATACAGTCTTTGTCTGTGGCTTTATCCGTTTTAAAAGTGATCTATAAGTGGGAATCAATTGAATCGTGTTGTGATCGCAGTTTGACAAAGGGGGTTTAGGCTTATCCTTCCACTCAACTTTCTGTTAACATGCTTGGATACAGCACTCTATGAACAGCTAGCTTCTTTAAAATCACCAAGAATGAAAATCGGAGCCTCAGGAGTATGCTTTAGTTGTTTGTGAACACAGTCAATTATACAGCTGCCATGTCTGTCTGTTATACAGAAAGCCATGATTTGACGTCATCCAGACATGCTGATAAACTTTTTAGAGCACACTTGTTTTTCGTGGGCACGGGCAGATAAATTTGCATATCGTCAGCATAACAATGGAAAGAAATGCCACATTTCCTAAAAATGGACCCCAAGGGAAGCAGATAAAGAGAGAAGAGAGTAGGTGCTAGAATAGATCCCTGAGGGACACCACAGATTAGATTGCCTAAATAGGAAGTAAAGTTTCCTATTTTAACGGAGAATTGGGGCTTGGGGAAGGTTTACGTTTTGTGATTACTTCCTTTAAAGTACTACTTCCTACTTCCTGTAGGGAGATCAAATTAAAAGTCGTCCAAGAGGCCAATGGATTCATTAATGTCACCATTTTATCATCGGTTGCTTGTATTTGAGTTCTCAGGTTAGTGATTTATATTTCAATAAATCTTCTCAGAGTGCAGAGGAAGGATTTTGGAAAGAATGTACAGAAGGATTTAACACGGAATTTATAACAGAAAAAATAACTTTAGGAGTGTGATGATTTTTCTCAATGTTTCATGATGATGTTTCTCAGGTTAGAAAAATAGGAAGACTTGGCTTTCTTGACAGCTCTCTGGTTTAAAGACAAACAGTTCTTAAATATATCAAGAGATATTTGCAGTTTGTCTTTTTTCCATTTTCTTTCCGCTTTCCTACATGATTGTCTCAGGGAACAAAATATCTTGATCTATCCAAGGCTCTGATTTACGCTTTGGCTTTAAAAACATATAAGGTGCAATAACGTTTAAAATATCCAGCCATACAGTGTTTAAAATTGAAAATGTTGTTCGACATCTAGATCAGATAATAAAGACTCAAGTGACACAGAAGAGCTGACTTCATTATAGAGATCAGTAAAGGCCAGAATAGTGGTGAATAAACTCAGGGTTTTATGAGGGATTGCAGGAAGAGACATTTTAAATATGATAGGAAAATTGTCAGAAATGAGAGATTCAATCACTTCAGTATCAGTTATAGACAGGCCAAAAGACAGTATTAAGTCCAGAGTGTGACCTTGAGTATGTTTAGGATATTTAACCCATTGCAGCAGATTAAAAGAGTCAATAGTGTCCAGAAACTCTGACGTTAGTTGTTTGGAAGGACAGCATAATAAATAATTAAACTAATTTCATACTCATTTATTACGACTAACTACTTTATTGTGATTCTTTGAACATTACAAATTGAATAATTAAATTACAAGAATTAAAAAGTCATAAACAACATAATACTGATTACAGAGAGTAAAGAGCTGGGGAACACTGGATACTATGCATATGCTCCCCATAACATGTAGAAAATAAATGAACAATGAAGTACAGAAGACTTCACATCAGACACTGATCAATCATTTTAACAAATAAAATCTTATGTTGGTTTTGCGAGGTTATAAAATGGCGGGAATGCCTCAGAAGAAAAGCTAAGTAAGAAAGTATTCAGCGCTGAGGTTGATACTAGTGGAGGACTAACTTAGTGGTTTTCAAACTTGGAAAAAGATGCTCGGAGAAAGTATGAGTCATATATCATTAGACTCACAAATATTGGTAGCCATAAATCAATATGTATTGTTAACATTTGATCCCTGGGCTAGGAAACTTCAGCCTATACGTTAAAAGGAGTCTTCGCAATGTGTCATATTCTGTTAATGACGCGTAAATAAGCTTTAAGCGACAGGTCATCTGTAACAATTCCCCTCACTAAATACGCTGTATTTTACCCAACATATTTCATTCAACAGTATGATATGCACATTCCTTTATCAATTTTACCTACAAAAAAAAAACTAAAAACTTACCAACAAAGAATATCCAAAAGCAAGAGAATCCGCTGCAACGGTCCTTCTACCAGCGGGAGAAAATGTCGTCTGTCACTCTGTGAGCACGTGCCTCGCACATGCGCAGTATTCACTCCAGAAAAGTCCGCTAGTTCACCTGCTTTGGTCCGAACCAGATACAAGGGGGTTTTTTTTGTTTGGTGTGGTTCACTTTCACACTGCCCTTTCTGCTAGTGAACCAGAAATTGTAAACTAAACCACACGTGTGCAAAGGTCATCCATTCATTGGACAGACATTCTCAAGCAGGGAAAAACAGGAAACAGGCTATCTTTCTTAGTGCAATTTTTATTCTTTTACTGATTTGGTGTTATCAGATACTAACGCAATATGAAGAAACTTATGAGCATCATATGAGACAATGTCATATGATGTTGTAATTACGATTTGCCAAAAATAAAATCTATAGATATAAAATACTTAAAGCATATCGCAATGTCAGTTTAAACATTTAACTTCGATAAATGTGCGCTATTAGGCGCATATCCAATCGTTTGTGCGGAAAGTGGAAGCGCGCTTCAGGACATCAGTGGAAACAAATTAAATATGCTGTCATGTTTGCTCATAAAGGTAAGAATAATACATCATTGGGAACTGTAAAGGGTCTACTTTTATGCACTCACTATATCAACAAAATGTTGTGCTTTTGTAAAATAAAGAAAACAAATAGGATGCGCTTGCCATCTTGAACAGTGTCACACTTCTCGGGAGGCAAGGACCGAGGAACGAGGAAACACGGAGATAACTTCAATTCACAGTCTTTAATGATCACACGGGGACCGTAGACACTGGAACACAAGGCATGACGTTTGAGGACCAACAAACACTTGTAGGTTATTTTGAAGTAGTCTACATAATATCCTTGTAAGTTTTATCAATTTGTGCCCTTTCAATTTATAATGTGACCAAGACCATACAATCGCATAAAATGTGATTTTATATACTATATTTTCAAATTGTGTCTTTATGTACGCATATGTGAGAGAGCTCATGCATCCTTGCACAAGAGGGTTTGAAAGCACAGGAATGTCTATGTCAATTTTGCATTTTCTTTCCTGAAGGTTGGCTGAATCCCTTACTTTAGTTTCATTCCCATGCACTCTCTCTCTTCTCATCACTCCTCCCCTCATTCCATCTCAAAGCAAGTGGAGCATGCAGTCTTTATTCTTGCACCTGAGTGAGTGAATGTGTGTGTGTGTTTCCAGAATTTTACAAGGATTGACTTAATCAGGCCAACAGTTTTTACAGAGGACCCAAATCTCTCCACATGCCCCTAGAGCACCTATTCCTCATTTTAAAGAGCACATGTGCAACACACATGTGCAATCAACCATTAACTATGAACTGAACAAGCATCTTTTAGTGTCACATCGCTTATCAGATAACCAGTGTCGATCGTAGACTTCTGGGGGTCCTACGCAAAACTGTGTGGGGTGGGGGGGGTTGAGTTATTAATGAATGAAATGCCTTTGAAACATCTCGAATCGCGCTCACGGAAAGCGCTTGAGAAACACCCTCCGTTCCATTCGGAAGGGCTCATCTCTATGCCCTAATCCCTTCAAAGGGTTTACCCTCCGGAGTGAGAGCTTTGAAGGGTTGAAGGGTGTAGGGGACCAAACAACTGTTTCTTGAAGTGCCCTTCTGCGCCTATCACGTGCCCATACGGAGGCGCCGTCATTATGCAAAGAATCTGCGCAAGGGATCATGGGAGCCCGAAGTGTCCATCAGTTGTACCCTTCAAAATCCTTCATTCCGAAGTGCCCTTTGAAGTAGCCAGTTTTGAGCACTTCGGTTTGAAACGACCCTTCAATATGGCAGCTCTGATTGTTTTCACTCCGGAGTGTCCTTCGGAGGGCGATATATCCCATTTGGAACGCACCGACAGTGTCTCTTCCGCAGCTCGGTACGCTTTCAACTCGTTTTTTTTTCTGTCTCGATCAAGAGACTGTGTGAAATTCACGTTACATGATTTGACAGATTTTTATGTAGAAAGGGCGACAGCGCACCGCATTAAAGAGGTCATATGATGTTGCTAAAAAGAACATTATTTTGCTCAAAACTCGCATTTGAATCATCACTGGCAAATCCTTTAAATATGAAAACGTACTTACAGGCTGTAAAGGAATCATATGTTCTATAGTTTTGCCATATGGAAACTTTTTTTTTTAACAAATACGTTTTTGAACTGATTTTTACTTTGAGTATAAAATGGTGAAAGGGGGAAAAAGTTTTTTTTTAAAGCACCACAGGGAAGAGTTGTTGAAGCTCCCAAGACTTGACAGCCTTACAAAATAATTTCTAAAGACTCGGGCCTCGATCAGTGTACCATCAGACAGATAGCTGACAGGTGGAAAAACATCAGAACTGCTGCTAGAATGTTGTACATGAGAGGTAACTGTAGTGGAAACCACTGCTCTCCAAAGCAATAAATAATTTACCCACAGCTCTGCTAAAACAATGGTTTGTGGCCAGACAAAACAGCAACTGAACATCTGGTCAAGGTACAATGCATTATATTCAAAGAAAACATGAAGCTCCATATCAGTAAGAAAAGCTTCATCCCAGCTGTCATTAATTGTGAAGGGAGTGTAATAGTGTGCAAAAACTGAGAAGTTGTATCAGTTTTACAATGAAACGTCAGAGCATCTGCTTGTCATCTAAAGCCCTAAAGATGAAATTAAAAACAGAAGGGATCAAACAGAAGAAATCCTATAATGGCCTATGATAATAAGTGACCTCAGGCTCATTGGAATTCAGCGGTGTTCTGATGGTGTTGAAACATGCCAAAGATATACATAAATCAAAACAGTTTGTGCCCGAAAAGTAGGCCTCAAAACTCCTTTGCAGGTTTGATCAAAAGCTACTAAAATAATTTGGGTAATTGCAAAAGAACTTCATAGGGGTTAATAGGGGTATACATGTACCTTTTCTAATTAAAGGGGTCACATAATGAGGAATCAAATTTTCTTTCATCTTTGGAGATAAAAGTCTTGATGTAACTCTGTAAACTTTGTAACTCAGAATACAAACCTTTCTCCACAGTATGGAGCCGTTGGCACCTGCTGTAGATGTTGTAACTATACCATCACTTCATGAAAAGCTACTGAGCTGTATATTGCAAAAAAAATTTAAAATTAAAAAAATTAAGCAACACACAATACAGTATATATCACTAATATACAGTAGATACTATTGATCCTAATCACTAGAGATAAAATTTAAAAGATTGACAGTTCACCAAACTTGTGCTGTTTCTGGCTATGTGTAGCACCTGCCACTCTTCATATCCTTCTGAAGGATCCCAATGTTAGAAATGAGCAGCTGAAGTTTATATTTAACAACACTGATAGTTTCAGTATAATGTTTACAGTTTGTGTGTTTTTAAAAAAAAAAGCTGACCTTGTAATAAAAATGTGTAATACTACCACTTTGATATCCTTGACTGTTTAAAGGAGACTGTCTTGAGAGTGTTTTATTAAAAAACATATAGTTTTAGATTCCGTAAAAATACTTTTTAATAAAAAATAATTTTAATTAATGCAGCATATGCAGAAAAATAATAAACAATCACTCAGTACCTTTACATTTGATACTTTAGTACATTCAAAAGCAAACATGCTTCTGTACTTTTGCTCAAGTAGAAATTTAAACTTTATTTCATCAAGGTATCTATACTATAACTCTGATTATAACTAAAGGAGTGTTACTGTATACGTCATTCACCACTAGTAAGATTTTCATTACTGATGTTGTCTGCTGTATACATGATACATTTTTATGAGAAATCCCTTTTGTGCTTTAGGCAAACATTTTACATGGATGAATGACATTGTGGTGATTTGTCTCCCTCTCCCATCTATCTCCAAGCCTCGCTTTAGTTCTGCATACTACAGTCCTAGAAATTGGATGCGGTCTCTACATTCTTTATCATTCTGCTCATGTTTTGGAAAGTGGAATGTTTGGGAGGAAGATTTATTTCTCTCTTCATTCTTCTTTTTACGTTTTCAAGTGGTTTTCATTTGCCCAGTGTCCAACAAAGGAGTCCTCTTAGTTTATGTTGAGTATAAAAATATTGATCTCTGATGAAATTGTGTTTGAACATTTGGTTATTGCTTTTGAAATAAATACACTAATTAATTAAATTAAATAAAAAAATGCATTATCTTAAGTACTGGAAATAGAAAAGAATTTCTAAGTATTGGTGTGTAGACAGTTTGAAAAGGAATGGTAAATAGAAGAGAATTTCCAGTGCCTGTGCCTGTGCCTGTGCCTGTCTTTGTTGATGTGCTTTGTAGTTTTGCAGAGTGTGGACTTAACTGAATGCTAACACCCTCGAAGATTTGCTTTCTCTGCTCTGCATATTTGAATGAATAAAATAAAACTAAAAAGTCACTAATTAAATTTTTCAGAATGATGGAGCGTTTTTTTATTTTTAGACAGTGTTAACCGGCTTGCTCTTTTCCGTCCTGAAGAATTTTCACTAGCCTCAGTCAGATAAAATGGTTGAAATAATGTAGGTTGGAGGTGCTAGACAAACATCTAATTGATCTGACCTCTGAACTCTGTTTGCCAGGGTTGTTTAATGTCTGTGGAAAGATTATTCTGCTGAGTAGAGAGGCAGCAGTGATGTGTGTTGATGGTAGATGCAGACAGACACTAAAAGTGCTGACACAATCATTTAGAACTCTGAGATCAGGTGCGGTCCTACTTATTTCTTATGCCAGAGAGAAGCGTATTTCTTTTCCTCTGTTTCTCATCCACCATGGAGGGAACTTATTGATTATGGATTGAACAGACTGCAGAAATGACCCTGAATATTCCTCCTAATCTAAAATTTATAGCAGTCATTAAGGGGTTGAAAACTGTAGAATATATTACATTGTTTGGGTAGTTTTTTTTCTTTCTTGAATCTCTAGACATGATCGGAACAAACATCACATGTGGCGTGACAAACAGGAGCGCTTCACAAAAATGAACCAAAACTCAGCGAATATTTCACTTACAGACATGGTGAATATATCTATAGAAAGCTTTAAATGACTACAAAACAAAAACTCTTTCATCATGTAATCCGCATTTCATGTCCAAAGATACAATTTGTATTTATTTATTTGTTTTTATTATTATTATTATTGTTGTTGTTGTTGTTATTTAATGGGATGGTTCTCCTTCAGTTGCTGGTCCCCATTGACTTCCATAGTATGGGAAAAAAAACACTATGCAAATCAATGGGGAACAACTGAAGGTGAACTATCCTTTTAAGTGATTTTTAAAAAAAACATCTACAGCTTTTCATGATTTTATCTTCTGGCTTTATAGTATCAGAGACAATATAATTTACAACTGTTATTGGACATTTACTTGTAGGTTATTTTGAAGTAGTCTACATAATATCCTTGTAAGTTTTATCAATTAATGAATGAAATGCCTTTGAAACATCTCGAATCGCGCTCACGGAAAGCGCTTGAGAAACACCCTGCGTTCCATTCGGAAGGGCTCATCTCTATGCCCTAATCCCTTCAAAGGGTTTACCCTCCGGAGTGAGAGCTTTGAAGGGTTGAAGGGTGTAGGGGACCAAACAACTGTTTCTTGAAGTGCCCTTCTGCGCCTATCACGTGCCCATACGGAGGCGCCGTCATTATGCAAAGAATCTGCGCAAGGGATCATGGGAGCCCGAAGTGTCCATCAGTTGTACCCTTCAAAATCCTTCATTCCGAAGTGCCCTTTGAAGTAGCCAGTTTTGAGCACTTCGGTTTGAAACGACCCTTCAATATGGCAGCTCTGATTGTTTTCACTCCGGAGTGTCCTTCGGAGGGCGATATATCCCATTTGGAACGCACCGACAGTGTCTCTTCCGCAGCTCGGTACGCTTTCAACTCGTTTTTTTTTCTGTCTCGATCAAGAGACTGTGTGAAATTCACGTTACATGATTTGACAGATTTTTATGTAGAAAGGGCGACAGCGCACCGCATTAAAGAGGTCATATGATGTTGCTAAAAAGAACATTATTTTGCTCAAAACTCGCATTTGAATCATCACTGGCAAATCCTTTAAATATGAAAACGTACTTACAGGCTGTAAGTCAGCATTATTTGTCAGAACACCGGCATTGTAGGCTACTCTCCCAGGAAACAGTCTTCGTCCTCCGTAAAATGCACTGCACACATCTGAATATTTGGTTTGAACTGTTCTGGAGCAGTGTTGTAAATACAACTTAACCACTGATTTCTAGTCGTGTCCTCTTTTGGAAGACCAAAGTTGTTTTGCTACACACAGTGTCTCCACGACATGGCGGCGGCAGCAACAAAACTACAGCGAGAATCAAAGTTACGCCTTCTTTCTTTGCGTGAACATTTGGGCAGTGTTATGCAAATCTTCCCACACAGTGACATAGACATGTGGGGTCGTGTTTAAACGAGGCGTTTTAGGTGGGCGCGGACGAGTCTTAACTTTTATAAAGAATATCTCTAATCGCATCATATGACCCCTTTAAAAGAAATGAACATTCATGTTTTCATAACCGCTGGCTAAAATTAAATCATCTTTGAGAGCAAGGGCAGCTTGCATATTTTGTGTATAGGGAGGATCGGCTCTGCAGATAACATGGATTTCTATTGTCCACTGTAAACCACACTTCTTTTTTCCACAATATCGTGATACTGTCTCCAGTAATTATAATAACTGGCCTCATTCACAACAAACTCTTTTCAGAATTCCTGTACCTGTCTTGTTAATACACAACTACTATAGTGTTTGGTCTATAAATGCAGCATCACCTGTTCATTCCATACTGCCAATTAGACAGTTCCAGTGGTGCACAGTACGATTACATAGTATGATGTCAAAATAGAAGTTACGGAATTAAAATAAGACAGTAATTTTTTCTTTCTTGAATCTCTAGACATGATCGGAACAAACATCACATGGTACGGCAGCTCTCAGAACTAATCACAGGCTTGTTTGATGTGTCACCAAGAATCAACATTAGAATGAACTGAACTAATGAACCCTTAATGCTTGTGTGAAACTGACCATGGACACACACAAAACTGTGTATCACACTCTCATTCTCAGTCCCCCACAGAGTTCATCCTCAGATGCTTTTAGATATCTCAAAATCCCCAAACTTGTGTGTAGAATTCTTTAATACAGAACTGGTGTGAATTATTTAGATAATTGCTAGGTATTGCAGTTAATGTTTCTCTTAAATCAACATGCTTCCACTCTAAGACATCCACAGAGAAATAGAGAAACTGTATAACACAGAATATTTAATTCTTAAACATCCACGTTTTGTTTTTTTAAGTCTCCTAAACTGGTGAGGAATCGACTCATAAAGAAAGTGTCTAGGTATGCGCTGATCAATGATAGCAATTCCAGATGCACAATGCTGTGAAAGATGAGCTTTCTTTTACAGCTTATATTACAAACTCTTAGTTTCCGCTGCTAGCAGGATAACAGTGTCTTAATAATTTACATCTCTAATAATGTAGAACTTGATTTAGGATTATTGTGCATTGTGTATTGTGCATTGTGCATAACTTGGGATTTATTTTGACCTTCTGCATGGAAAATAGCAGGCCTAATCCAGGGGTGATTCCAGGATTTCAGGTTTAGGGAGGCTCAGCCCCCTGTAGTGGATGGGATCTGTTGTGGCTTATAAATCTTGCTTTAGGAGTGGTTAGTCATGAGTCCTAAGGAATTTTTTTTTTTTTTAATTAACCAAAAAATAGCATCTGTTTATCAGTGAATATCTGAAATGCAGGTGTATTTGATTGTTCAGAATTGAGAATGTCATTTAATTTCAAATTCAGTTCCTGAATTTGGTTTGAATTTGAATTGAGATAGCAATCAATAGAAGTGGAGGACTATTATTAAGGTTTTTTTAGGACTATTATTATGTTGTAATGTTTGGTTGACCAATTAGCAGAGAGGGGCGTTTCATTCCCGCCCACATGTAGAGATCGAATATTCAAGTTGTTTATTCGTTTTCTATCCCTGAATGTAAAAACGAAAAATTAAGCCGGATTCTTGATTTTTCGTTTTGTTTGAATAATTGAAAAACGAAATATGTGCCGTTTTTCATTTTTCAGATTTCAGTATTAAAACAAAAATTGATTGGACGGAAGATACCCTGATTAAACAGGATGCAGAATTGCAATTCAAATTATTGGCAAGTAAAACTATGAAATTATGCTATCTTTAAGTAGAACTTAGAATGTTGAAATGACAAGACCTTGTTTAAAAGTAAAAAAAAGTTCAAATGTTTTTTAGATAGATAGATAGATAGATAGATTGATTGATTGATTGATTGATTGATTTCCATAACCTCTTTAAGAAATTGTTTTTTTAATTAATATTGTTTTTTCTTAATATTTATTATAAAATGGACAGCTCTGGTCCCTGATGCTGATTGGTCAATAGCCATGTTTTATTTACAGTAAAGCACAGCTTCACTAAACAGCATGCATCTCGTGCCTTACTGCTTATATAAAGCACCGGGGTGGAAAAACACATACCAGAATGCATTGCCTTTGTTGAATTTCTTGAATTGTAATTCCACTTCCTGTTGTTGCATTTTACTTTCCTTTGGGGTAGGGCCAATTCAAATGAGTTTCTAGCTCATGAATTAAAGGGAACCAAGTTTTTTATTTTGAATTTTGTCTAAACCTGTTGTGAAATGGTAAATGTTTAGGATTGCAGTCTAAGCAATCGCCTAGCCTACTCTGCCTGTGGTCACTCACTTGATAGACAACTTTTAAATGGTTGTGTTCATTTAGAGTCAGTAGTATTCTTAGGAGGCCAGTGTGTTCATTATGTATTGATTTAGTCAGCTCAGGCTTTGCATTCTTCCACTAATAGACCCTTATCTTCAAAGCAGTTCTGACCTGCAGAAGATTTAAAAGCAGATTGTTCAGTAGTCCACATCTGACAAACCATTTGCTGTGCATATTGACAGACTCTGTTAAGGCTTTTCTAGTTCCCTTTAAAGTATGTGACCTGGGCAGTTATGCATTGTTTAGTGTTTGGTCATATGTCGTGTGCTATCTGTTTAATTAATAGAATTCTCTCTCCCGTTATCTATCTATCTAGCTATCTATCTATCTATCTATCTATCTATATATATATTAGGGCTGTCAGTCGATTACAATTTTTAATCTAATTAATTACATGATGTTTCAATTAATTATTCTAATTATTCGCACCATAAATTTGACTGTGCAAATACCCACAAAAAATTATTTAAAGTTATGTTTGTGTTAAATGAGAAAGTATCAAGTAGACATTACAAATTGTAGCTTTAGAAATAAATATTTTATTTGATATATTAGGCTAAAATGTATTAGGCTACACATAAACATTTAGGCTACAATGGCCTAACATAAACTTTGGAACATAAAAGAAGATAATTTAAGAAACATCTCAGTATTTTTGTTTCATACAATGAAAGTCATTGGCTTTCATATAGTCATATAGTCTTCAAAATACCTTATTTTGTGTTCCACAAAAGAAAGGTTTGAAACAACATGAGGGTGAGTAAATGATGACAGAATTGACATTTTTTGGGTGAACTTTCCCAATAATGTTTTTATTTTTATGATTATTATTATTTTAATTAAATTATACTGTAAATAATAAACTAAATCTGCCAGCAGGTGGCGGTAAATGTCTTTATGAGTTATTTATTTGATTTGTTCAATTGATTCATTCAGGAATTAAGTAAATGGCTCTCTTTATGAATGGGGCTTTGAATCATTGATTCGCATGATTCGTTTAAAATGCGGATTCATTCAGAAACTAAACACAGCTGTGTTGTTCGGAGACACACAACAGCTCTGCTGTGGCTTTAAAGGTAATATGTTCTTTGCAAAATTGAGCAAAAACACATAATATTGTGTTTAAAATATTATTATTATTTACTGAACTGTTGTAGAAAATCGCATTTGCACTCGTTATATTCGGGACAAACAGCACTAGTGTGATATTGCTCTACCTGCTCGTGTGATATTGCTTATCGTATAAATATGAGACAAAAACTCAATACAGGGGCATTTTTTTGCACCAGTATCTTGAATTTTAGGGCATAACTTCGTTTATGGGGTTGTTGCCCTGCATCATATTTGTCAACAGTCAGTTACTGTATGAAATGTCTGGGGGCGGGGCCAGTGCGTTAACTGCGCTAAAATATTTTAATCGCATTATTTTTTCATAACTAATTAATTAAGTTAACGTGTTAAACTGACAAGCCCTAATATTTAAATGAGGAACAGAGAACGTGTGTAGTTGACCTTTCCTGCAGGACAGGTTCTCCTGAATGTCATTGATTTTAGTGGCATAATAATCACACAGCTTTGAGCAACTGTCAGAAATGGGAGGAGAGAGAGGCAGAGGGAGAACGGATAGAGGTGAGAGGGAGGAGAAGAACGTAAAAGAATGCCATTTAACTGCAAAGGGGAGACAAGGACCCACTGGCATTTATTCTGATGGAGTGTTCGCTGTCTTTTGGCTCAGCTGGTTCTAGTTGCCCTGTAGATTACACTGCAGTGCCAGTACAAACAGAAAGCTAACCTGCATCCCCAACACACTGCAGGGAGTAGATTGTGGATTTGGTGAAGTTACATAAATAATGGGATGTACAGAGCTTAACACTTTGAGTATTGCCCAGATGGTTTGTCTGTCAGGGTTGCATCTTGGCTGGCAACGGGGTAGTTTTTAAGGTGTTTAAAGTGTTTACACAGCCCAAAGTCCCAGCTGTTGGTGTAGTTCAGGAGGACTCTTGATTAAATCCCTGCCCACAGTTACTGTACCCTGAATCAAAGCAGTCTAAAAATAACAACATCCCTTGTGCCCTGTCTCCCCAGCATCTGTCCAGCCTAATGAACAGTGACTTCATAAAACACCCCAGCATAAAGTCTAGCATCTTCTAGTACTGGGACCTGAGCCATGCACATTTTGCTTTTCTTGCCTTGGGCCATTTCGCCTACAAAAACTGTCTTGCAATCATCCTCTACCCCAAACAAAACAGCCCTGGGTCCTTCTATCTCTCAGAGTATGTTTACTGTGCTCCTCAGCTGCTTCTTCTTCAGCAGCAGCAGCAGCACATAAGTCTAAATCTGATTACTGTCCACTAGACTCAACTCTATTTACAGAGGTATAAATTCTGCTCATCTGTGTAGCAGCTATTGATTTGTGGGCCGTCATTCTGGCCCCTTTTTCTAGAGCTAATCTCCCTCATTTCCGATAAAGACTACTGCTTAAGCAGTCTGGAGACATTGGGATTTCATTTGGAGTCATGTAGAGCGATGATGCTGTAGTGTGGTACAGTCGACAGCAGGACAGACATTATAAAGTATGAAATGCTGTGCAGGGAGTGGTGAAAGATGAGAGCAAATTCACTCAAATCGCAGCGATGTCAATCACTCTGTCTGCCATATCATGAAAATTGAAAAAGTATTATTAAAAGGTTTTTTTTACAAAATTTTTACAAATCCATAGTTTACACAGCCTTCAGACATCAGAGCCTGGTCTGATGTTTAATTTAAGCTTTTTCTTGCTTTTGGAGAAGAAAGGTTTCACTTTTTCATTTCTTCACTGTTAATGCATAAAATGTAAATCATAAGAAAATGAAGTGCTCTAACATAATTCTAAATCCTGATGTCCATAAATTGTGGATATTCTAATTCCATGTTTTGAAGATAAGCTGCAGTTTGCAACCTAACACAAATGCACTTAATTTCACATTTTGAATTCAGTTTAAAATATTTTGACCATATGTTGATTCAAGCTCTGGTAAATGGCAATGCCAATACTGATCAATTTGAAATGCATACTGGATTTTCACATTTTCCAAAACATTTTATCAGTCTGTTGCAAGGAACTGTAAAAACTATTATTAATTATTTTTTTAAGATTCATAAAATAAATCATAAATGACAATGAAATAACAAGGACTACTGGAACCACCTCAATTATATTAAGTTGGGAAACAATGCAGTTTGCTGTAAATCACATTAGAAAAGGGCAAGACCATGCCGGCCATTATCAAGGGCTGGGAAAACAAAATCAAATGGGCTAGGAGACCCTGAAAGAAGCACTGCTCTCACTGCAGACTACAGGAAGACTATCCATAGTAATCTCTGTATTTGTCTTTCTCTATATCTCTCTCTCTCAGTGATAAAGCATGCGTTTGACACAGTGTTCAGCTGAGGTGAGATCAGACACAGTTGACCTCTTGTTGCAATCAAAATCCCATTTGAGCTCCTGGTGTAATTTTGCCATTAACTCAGTCTGGTGTAGCATAATTGTCCCTGCCTCAGATTCCAACCGTTATGGAGAGAATGCTCTCTGAAGATCACGCAATCCTCCTGTCTGAAAGCAACCTCTTAATGAGCTTAATTTTATTTGGGAAAATAAGCAAGACTGAAGCGCTGTTGGAAAACACGAATCCAAGCGGAGGTGAGATTGCTACTATAAATAGGCTTGTTTATGAGAGGAAGTCAGGCTGCATTTAGCCTCTGTCAATCAAATGTCTTCTCTCACACAGACACGCACATATGTCTTCTGTGGCACTGAACTGTCAGAAGATCTCAGATGAATTCTACAGGTATACAGCTCTGTGATTGGCATTTCACTAAAATGTATTTATCTTGCATGTAACGTCACACCACTCCTCGTCCTTAACAATAATTGGGATATCAGAGTATTGTGAGTATGGTTTTAGTTTTGTCTAGACTTTATGGTCTACAGTTTTGTGTACTCATGTGTATGTGCTTCTCAGTGTGTCTGAAATTGAAGGTAACGGGGAAACAGACCAATGTCTAGTGTGTTGTGAGCTGGTGTATATTTGAACAAACCCACATATATTCTGCTTCTCCATCACCTCATTAAACTGAAACAGACAGGTGAATTGACCAAGAATTACATCAGCTAACTTCAGGACAGCACAAACCGAACAGAATCAGATGCTACTTTATGACCTAGACATTCAACAATATTTATAGTTGACAGAAAAACATTTTGTCAAGAAAGTCAAGATGCATTGTAGTGTTTGCATCATACCTGTCTTACAGGTGCTCAACTAGATCTATTTTCTCTCTTTCACTCCACACCATAGAAACCACCACCACTGACATGCTCATGACTGCTCCCCTGAGAGACGCATGCTGGGTAATACTGGCATTCCCCGAAGGCAAGTTATGTCCAATTAGATCAGCTATGCTGCAGGAAATCTAATTTAACATAACCACATCAGAGAAAGAGAGAGATGGAGGCTGGAAATGCAGGGGAGGCAAAGAAGGCCAAAGTACCAGTGAGTGTGTTTGTAGGCAATTCCCCTCACACACACTTGCTCATATGAGTTTGACCAGACATTTTAATGTGTGTTTCCTTTTACTTTAGAAACCAGCTATGAAGCTGTTAGCTGGTGGTGCCAACAGTAGAAATATTTCTGATGCAACTGAAATTCATAGTTTAATATTTATAGTCCCTGCACTCCTGCTCTTTGGCTTTCCAGAGACACAGGTGTGCTCTGTTATTCCTGTTCTCCAAAACGTCCTCCTCAAAGTCACTAATGGTGTCCTGTTGTATTTACCCATGCTGGGGTTCATGCTGTGTCTTTTTGCTGTCCTTGTGCAACAGTTGAACTCTGCTTCTTTTTGGAGAATGGAAGAAAATTATATAGCTCTTCCTCCTACCTGCAACAGTCACTTATGCCTTAAGCAAACACATTACATAAAAACCTAGAAACAAGTAAACACAGCCCCAACAAAACAGTTTAAGCACTTAATAAAACGTACTGATAAAACGCTCAGTATACTCATAGTATTTTATTAACTTGTTAACTTATTAATATTTCAGTAATTATTAAATTATTTAGTATGTCACTTCAAAGAGTACCTAATATGTATCCTTAAAGGGATAAGAATCCTGTCATCATTTACTCACCTTCATGTCATTCTAAACACGAATGACTTTCTTCCTTGAAAATATTTTGAAAAATATATATATTTTTTTTTGTCCATTGAAAGTCAGTGAGATGCAATGTTTTTTGGACCCCAGCATTCGTGCATTTTTATTTTTTATTGTTTTATTTTGCAGACAAAAGAAGGCATTACAAGATTGGGACATGGTTGTGTGAATTATCTCTTTAAAGGTAACTAATATGCATCATTTAATGGTGGATGGTACAAAGGGTGTACCTTTAAGATTACCTTTTTCGCAGTGATTTAATAAGGTCATTATTGATCATATTGTAATGTTGTGTGGTGATCTGTGATTTGTTGCACAAATAAGCAACCAAATAAGCAAACCTGACTGAACAAAATACACGGCAGTGTTTGTTTTAAAAGGGATGCTGATGTAATATTTTAATTTCCAGCCAAATTTAGAGACTATGAGCTGCAGAGGGACTGATTCCCAAAAGATGTTTAAATGAATCCATCCTAAATGAAAATATATTAAAATGCAGTTTGTGGTTTTAGAAAGTAGCTAATAGCAAAACACTATAGAATAGGGATTTCTGTCATTTGTTGTGTTAAAGCTATATGGCTGTTCTCTTTCTTTTCCTCATTATGTTGAAGAGGATATAGGAGGTGAGTGGGTGAAGTTACAGCAGCACTCAACTGTTAATGTTCTCTTTGCGGTGCTGTTTGATGTCATTGTGGTGAATTCTTTCTCCCTGTGGATTACTGATGCCACGAAACACACATGATCTTAATAACAGACTAATCATCCAAGTCACTTAGCACATCATGTTTTTATCTGCTTTAATTGTTGCCTGTACCTGCGCAGCTAATGGAAACAGATTGGCCGCTCTGTGGGAAGGGCTGCTGGGAATTTAGTGAAGCTGTGCTGTGAAAGATGTACTTTTGTTCTGTGAATGTAACAGAATTCCCTCTTTACTCTTAGCAAAGTGTCTCTGCCTTTGAGAGGAACACACACACACACACCTCCTCACACCCACTCATCCTCTGAGATTTGAATCAAAAGAGAAAATATACTATTATAATTGTGTCCTATAAATGTGACATAGCCATGTGAAGCCACTATAGGAAGCAATGTCTAACAAATCTGTGAGCAGGGCCTATAGCAGATAAGCTTCTGGTAAGGACTCGCCAATTTGACCTGTAGGTCAAAGTCTGCTCATGCACCTTAAATTAAATATGATTAGTATTCTGAAAAACTTTCTCTCTCTTTCTTTCACTTTCCTTTTTCTCTTTATCTGCTTGAATATTATGCACTATTAAAATAATGTATTCCCATCACGCCTGGCTCCAGAAGGATCTCAAGGCCTTTGCACAATGATGATGAAAGTCTAAACACAGGCACAAGTCAACTATTAATTTACTGTCTGGTCCCTTCAAATGTCCAAATACCTTTCTTTGTTTTTGTTGTTGGCTGTGAATTGTGACAGGCATTTACCTGGCCTCGTAAAATTGCTACAATCTAAAAGTAAATAAATAAATAATTTGTGCGGCTCATCATTATAACAAAGTTAAAGAGCTGTCTCTCCTAAATTGTGGGCGACATTTAGATGTCTTTTTACATAAACGGCACATGCAAATGACAAATCGTAATTTGGGAGCATCAAAATGAATAAGACAAGGCGAACTGATTGCCTACATATTTGTAAACTTAGTTACACCACGCGCTTTCTTTATTCCACATTTTACGCTTGTGTACTTTAATTAACAGCGCTGCTCATCGGCGGAGGAGCGCGTGCTGACTGAAAGAACGTTCCGCCTTCATCTGATTTAGACGATTTCGTTCCGGGTTGTCAGTGGCTGTCAGGTTTCTGCTCTGTGCTGCCATTGAAATGATTTTATGTGCGCGATCTCTCTGTTTTGGCTGGCATCAATCTCATTTTTGTCTGCTGTGAGACAGCTGCCAGATTAATCCGCGAGTCTGTGTGCAAACCATCAGAATCTGCCGAGAGGGGCTGATGAGGGCGAGAAAGGGCCATGTCTTTTCTGGTAGCTAGTCTTTCATAAACCTTATACAAGCTCCCAAATACTCTTATGCTTTAACACTTTTTACCTTTTGACTATACACGCACTATCAGAGATAACACGGCAGCCTCCTGCGGGTCCAAACGCGTGCGGTTGTCATGCATTGCTCTGGTGCCAGTTCACGCACTTGCGACAGACAGCAACCATTCAGCTGTTTTAAAAATCTCTGGAGGAGGATGGTTCTGAGAGTGAAGAAAACACCCCATCCCATTCCCATCTGTACTTTACTGTGAACTTCATTATACGCTTTATTATGGTTTATTTATTTTTATTGATTTGGATCTTTGCTGTTGTTTTGGAGAAACATGACACTATGTAAAAAGCACAATGCTTGTTTTTATTTCCAACTTATAAAGTGATATTTTTGGAATAGAACTGAAAGCTCGGGCTGCAGGGCGCTGTCCAAGAGCGATGGTGCTGAACTTGTGTGCTGCGTTCAAGAGCCTGGCATATGTTGAGAGCCACACTCATCATAAGCAATTACACCGATGTACAGGCACAAAACACATAGGCGGAGCGTCTGTACGGCTGGGGAAAGCTTAGCCTTCCCCTGACCGCCTGCATAATTTGTGTATATGGCCACAGATGCTGTGGATTCCAACTGCTGCTCTGGGATAACGGGTCTAGGATCAGGTTCCCCTCCTCAAAGCCACACCTTAATTACTAGTGAGAAGGAGGAAGCGACGACAGATCAGTGGCTACCTACAACTTTATTTTATGTACTTTGTTTTGTGCGTGCGTTAAAATTTTAATTTGTGGATTAGTAGCCTACTACACGTGTTTACAACATATGGTAAAATCAAAGCTCATCCTATGTTAAATGCTTCTTTTTAAATTAGAACTACTTGGTTTTAAACAATTTTAAAGAATTTATTTCTCCGTTTTAATGGGCTGAAAGTTTTAAAGGGGTCATATGATGCTGCTAAAAAGAACATTCTTTGGTGTATTTGGTGTAATGGTTCAGAAAACATACTGTACATTATTGTTTCTCCTCTATGCCCCGCCTTTCTGAAATGCGTCGATTTTTACAAAGCTCATCGGTCTGAAAAGCGAGGTGTGCTGTGATTGGCCAGCTATCCAGTGCGTTGTGATTGGCCGAATACCTCAAGCGTGAGACGGAAATGTTACGCCCCTTACCATACTGTGATGATGCCCTGTCAGGCCGGAGCGATGATTCAAAAACATGAAAACCCATTATAAACGAGGCATTCGTTGCATCCAGTGGGGACATAATTATGGATTATAATGACTTATACTGTCTTTTTACGCGTTGCGTTGCATCGCGCCATGTAAACATAAAACCATGTCTGCATTTGTGATCGGAGAAATGACAAACAACAAGCCCTACTCTACACTGCTCAAAAAATTTGCTTTAAATATATAAAATATAAAAACTCTTTAAATATAAAAAACGTACTTACACTCTGTGAGTCA
>NW_015505889.1:520226-554226 GCF_001515645.1 Sinocyclocheilus grahami | reverse complement strand
TTGAACTGTTCTGGAACAGTGTTGTAAGTAAATACAACTTAACCACTGATTTCTAGTCGTGTCTATTTTTGGAAGACCAAACAAAGTAGTTTCGCTTTCACAACGAAACAGCGTCACACACGGCGGCCTACAGTGAGCAGAGGCCGGGGGGTAAAGTGAGGAGCGGCCGGAGGGCTTGCGGCAACCACATATGACGACCCCGGGCTGGACTCCGCTTCGTCCACGGTGAAAGCCGATCCGGCGATCCACAGCGCGAAGTTGTAGTATTTCCTCAACAACCAGCACGGATCAGCTCCAGGCATGACGAAGCGGATATTGTCTTCTTTTGGAAGACCAAACAAAGTAGTTTCGCTTTCACAACGAATCACACAGCGACTTCACGACATGGCAGCGGCAACAACAATACTACAGCGAGAATAAAAGTTACGCCTTCTTTCTTTGCGTGAACATTTGGGCGGCGTTATGCAAATCTTCCCACATCGTGAGGTAGATATGTGGGGGCGTGTTAGAAGGAGCCGTTTTAGGTAGGTGTGGTTGACTCTTAATTTTTATAAAGAATATCTCTTTGGATTTGAGACTTTAGTCTTTGCATCTTTACAGATCTTCTTTATGCACCAAGAGCTTGTAACACTCCAAAGAGAAAGGAAAAATTTGAAATCGCATTGACCCCTTTAAACTGTACTATGTGAGCGTCTTTTTAAATAACTGGAATACTAAGACGATCTGGTTGTAAACGTTTTTAAAGACTATTAACTCTAAATTATGGAGTGGGACAAAAACACTCTTCCAAGCCCTTGACTTCATAGTTTTACTCAATGAATGAATTATGCAATGACAGTCATTGGCTCGACGTTTTAAAGGAATTTCATTTGGGTATTTTCAGAGCGCAGTCTGTCGAGGAGCAACACAAATTTTCTTTTCCGAATTACTACTATCCTACTTGCTTGTAAGTGAAGTGTAGGTGTGTTTGTCATTTATCTGGACGGATGCTTTAGAGTGTGCGGGAACAGACGGCGCTGGGTTCACAGGACAGTACTAGCTCTAGGTTGATTCAGTCGAACCTGCGGACTCTCAGGTGATTGGCTGGAGGTGGATGACATCATTGAAAGTCTGCTGCCTCAGCCGCGCGCTAAACTCCTGGAAAGAGATCAGAGGCGCTCGCGCAGATGGGAGCCACATCTGGCGGATTGTAAACCGACTAGATCTAGAGAAAACCATTCGCTCGAGGTGTGTTTAGGTGAGCAGCCAGTCGCGATGGTCAGAGACTTAATGAGCTCCTCACCGCTGGCGAGAGCCTCGCGCGTAAAGAGCGCATGATGTGAAAAACAAAGTGCTCCCGCGCAACATGAGGACAGCCCTTCTAATAATCTTGAGGAAGAACTTGACGGAGTGAAGGAGGAAGGGTGGATTCTTTTTCTTTTTTCTTCTGGCTGGCTGAGCATTTTTTAAATCATGCAACATGAATTTAACTAACAGCACTGGAGCAGAGGGTCTCGCGCCCTGGAACTTCAACGGTAAGTTGCGAGTGAAGGCGGCAAGCTTAATACAGTATGACACCAAAGAGTTAGAAAAGATAGGGGTACTCTTATCACAACAGAAATTTACGATGAATGTGTGCATTGTGTGAGTACACATACTGAGACCATGTCCAAAGTAACACATTTGTGAATGTAGTGGTGTTATTCCAACAAAAAACCCAATTGTTACACGATGCATATGTTCAGGGTTTCTGTTATTGTCTAAGTAGTTTATGTAATTTTGTAGGTCCATTTACACCTCGTGTCAGTATGAGCTGGAAAAGCATATGAAATAAGTATTAATGGTACTTACAAACACCAGCAAAATGGCTAAACCTGTTTATCCCATTCACTATGTACCTCAAGGCAAAGATTGGGAACAACAAAAAATGTAGCCCAAATTCTAAAATCTCGAGAAACATACATGTAAGTAAATTCAATCTGAAATATTTTACTCAAATTAAACATTACATGGTAAAATAGAACAAGATTGTGAAGAAACACCGACTGTCTGTGACTGCATTCATGCCATGGTGCTTTTGTTAATTCTAGATACAGTTAAATAAAATGGTTTATTTGTGTTATTAAAACAAAGGCTTTTACCGTAAACAGTTTTGGCTCTAATTTGCTCCAAACAAAAAACTGTATGATTATATCCTATTCCATTTATGTTTTTGTGTATGTAGTTACTGTAATGGTTTTGCAGGGGAAAAAATGAATTTAAACATTAAACAACTTAAGCCTAGTGTGTGTATGTGTGTGTGACTGATGAGTGATTTTGTGGTGATTTTTGCTGGATGTCCTGATGCATTGGCTGAGGGTGGATTTGACAAGGGCTGATTGACATTTAGGTGAGATTACTGTTTATGTTTACATGTAGATTAGTGTAGGTTTTAGGCAGAAAGGCATTTCTGGCCAATTCACTATTGGTTTGGCGTTTGGGGTCTCTGCCACTCTGTTAACTGATCTATAAGAACCTGATTCTCAAGCCTCTGTGGTCTCTTTCTGTAGCTTGTGCTTTATGATTAATGCAGAGTAGTAACACAGCCCAATGTTATACCCCCACCACAACATTTACTTTGTATTTTCGTCTGTGAAGCTTGATGCACAATCAAATTGTGAAAAAAATCTTAAAATCTCTCGCTCCCCCTCCCTCTCCCTCGCTCTCTGTGTCTCTCTCTCTCTCCCAATCAATCTATATACACATATAATGTATATTTGAACATGCAATGACTTTCTGTCTGTTCCACCTGTTCTGTTCTGGTTTTAAATAGATGAAATAGACGAGAAAGTGGGAAAAGTAAACCCTGCTCAGTAATGCCTCACTTTCAATGAACCATCAAAAATCCCATATGCAGTAGAGAATGCACGTTTATATTTGATCTAAATACTCTGTGCATTGGGTCCAGTTCTCAAATTTGCCATTTAAGCTCATAAGAAGCTCACAGAGCAGACACACATTCCCCCTCAGATACTTGCACAGACTCCTCTCTCCAAACTGACATTAAAACAGAAAACATAGACATTTTGGGGCACTGAACATGGGATAAGGAAACTAAAAGACTGAGCATCAGTCACCGTTCACTTGGAGAGCGTTTTAAAGGAATACAAATCTCTCAGTTCCATTATCTCTGACCGACTCAATCACATCTCACTGCTGCGCATGATGACGGCTCTTTGATTCTGTGACCATGATTCTCACTGTGTGAACTGGTAAAGTACTAGAAGAATCCCCCAGAGTGAAAGTCTGTCTCTCTCTCTCTCTGTCGGGCTTTCTCACTCTTCCTCTCCCTCACTCTTGCTCTCTTTGTCTCTGGCTGGGTGTTAACCCAGTTTCACAGAAGAAAGTGTGTCGCTATACTGCTGTTTTACCCTGTTACACTCACACACAAACACTCAGAAAAGAATAAAATGCCTGGAGACACAGCCAGTTCTCTGTGGGATCTCAACAGGGAGAGAGAACACAGCTATAACAGCTGAAGCAGCAGGATTGGCTTGTAGCTCTAAACAAAGCCCTGAGCATCCTGCCACTGGTCACCAACAGTTGCATCACCTGTGACACCTTTAGACTAAATATTTCATCAGACGCAGCACATTTTAGTTGTCAGTATATCATTTCTGTACAGACGACTTGAGTGGATAGTTATAACATCATGTGCAGCCTCTCATGGGACATTAAAACAGATTCTGATCCCAAATGGCGCCCTCTACAGTCAGCATGCACCAAATTGCTTTGAGGGTACATACAGTACAAATTTAGACCTCAGATTATGAAACTGTGCATTTAAGCACTGATAGTAATGAGATTTTATTTATCATTACAACAAGGATTTCAACCAGTCACATCTTCTGAAACCATCTCAAATCCATCTCTTTTTGTTTTCCTGGGTTGATTCTTGTAGGTTTGGGGATCAGCTGTGACTGTAGCATGCCAAGAGTTCAGATTGGGTTGATTTAGTATAATTGTTATGTATGTAATCTCCAGAGTTTTCATACATGTGGATTCATTTCTCATGGGAGTTGACTCAAATTGACGTATTAATGGAGTTTATTGTATCTTTCAGCACCTTGGGAGAAAAGCAATGCTGGACTTTGCACTTACTGTATCCATAATGAATGCCACTGGAAGTCATCAGACACTGACTTAGACAAATTTGTTTTCACCTACTGGAGAGGATAATGCTGATAACTGTGTGAGTTGTGGGCCGGTGTGTGTAAATAATTGCAAATGTTCTTTTCATGCCACTCAGGATGGCACAGTTACCAGGAAACCATCACCCACATCGCCATCTCTCTTTGACCAAATACTTGTTTTCCACCATAATTTGCAAATAAATTCTTTAAAAATCCTACAATGTGATTTTCTGGATTTTTTTTCTCATTTTGTCTCTCATAGTTGAGGTATACCTATGATGAAAATTACAGGCCTCTCTCATCTTTTTAAGTGGGAGAACTTGCACAATTGGTGGCTGACTAAATACTTTTTTTTCCCCACTGTATCTGCCAATCAGAAACATCTAGAATACTTCTCTAGTTGTTTAAAACCTCACATTAAAATGTGTTGTCAAGCCTATGACTGATATAAGGTTGCCGCGTCACTTGTCACGGTGCTTTTGATGTTTTGCTCATCTGTGTGCTGATCAGCTTAATCAGCGCTGCTAAACTGTAGCACAGCAGGGCATTGTGCCTGATTTTGATCCAATATTCAGAGAATTAGCAGAGAATTAGAATTGTGTGTGTTTGTGAGTGTGGGGAGCCTGGTCTCATGAAAATGCGTATAAATAGTACACCAAATAAAAACGAAAACTCGTGGTATTGATACGCAAAAATAGACTTTGGCGTGTATATGCTATGCACATGTTTAGCGTGCATATAATACGCAGTTTTTGCGCACATATGATACGAAATTTGTTGGCGTGCATATGATACACAGTTTTCGCGTACATATGATACGCATCTACCCCACAACCCTAATCTTACCCATCGCGTAGCATATACACGCCAAAGTCCATTTTTGCGTATCAATATCACGAGTTTTCATTTTTATTTGCCGTACTATTTATACTCACTTTCATGAGATCAGGTTAGTGTGGGAGAGAGAAGGAGAGTCATTAGTTTGCCAGTGGCCAGTATGGGGGATCTTATAACGAGCACATAGCAGAATCAAAGGAGGAGTCTGATGAACAGACCACAAAGCAGCCCACACACACTCCCACTGCGATGTCTGTCCGAATCTGCTGAGGCCTGTGCGCCGTCTGTGTATTTGTCTGTGTGTCTTGGTTGCCTTGTTAACGAACTCTAACTTTTGATTGCCAAAGATGCTTTCCATTGCTGGTCCCAATGAAAATTGGAAAAATGTCCTGGAAAGACAGGCTGCACCACACTAAAACACTAATTAAAAACTTTTTTGATGGTTAAATGGAAGCTTTCAGCTTGTTATTCGTATGCTGACACATTGTTATAGATGTTTATGATAATTCACAGATATTCATGTGTGATTTTTGTTATACTGGTGGGGAAAAGTATATTTGGTAGCAGATGGCTTTATGTTTCGAGCTGCCAGCTGGTAACTGGAGGCTTTCTGCTTTTAGTCCCAATAGAGTCACTAAATGAGCATCATCCGTGTGTTTGTTGGTGTGCATGCATTTGTTTGTGCAGACAAGCGTGTGTGACTACATCCATAGTCAAATCCTCTGCAGCTGAGTTGACTCCCTTCCTGTTCTTGTCATTCAATTAAATTTAAAAGTAGAAGTGTTTAGCTTTATGAACATGTAAGAGTGTGCCAGTGTGTGTGTGTGAAGCAGAGAAGTGTTGGAGCAACAGCTGCTGTCTTCTGCATCCCAGTGCTTAGCACAGGAGACACACAGCGGAGAGAATGACAGCTTATATAAAAGTCTCGGTTTGTGACTCGCTTAGGAGACTCTGGAAACGTCTTTCACTGTATTTCTGACAAGATGTCACCGCCTCACTGTACACGCAGCCAAACAGCCAAAATGCCTAGCATCAGTGCAGAAAGAAGTCAGAGTCTCCAATGAACAATAACAGGCTTTTGAAGGTACTGACTCAAACACTGTTAAGGTGTGACAGAATACCTGGTGATTCTAGTAGTTTTGTTCTCTGTTTTTTCTAATACTTCTTAAAAAAAAGAGCAGTAATGATCTATAATTATTTATGGTTTTAAAGCTCTTTTTATACTGTAACTGTATATGCAATATTACATAATGGCTATTTATGATTTATTATATTTATTATTATGATTTGTTATGTCAGTTTTGAGTATATTTAGAAGGATTTGGTTTGTGTTTCAGATTTTTTTGTCAGACTAACCACATATATTTAATAACTGACTTGCACAAAAGACGTCAAACAGAGCGAATGTGCTCGAGAGAGAGGGAGAGATAAGGGTCATCAATAAGGAGTTAATGTGCAGAATGTGACCAGAGAGAGATATGAGTAGAGGTGAGGGCGGGTAAAAGTAGATTAATTATTATGATTATATAAGCTATGGAGCTCTGCTTCAGCCTAATGGTGTTCGGTTAGAAATGAGCACTATTAATAACGTCTTAACACATCAGTGACATATCACTGCTCTCACAGTGACCACTCTGGGGTCATTCTGTAGACACAGATTACTGTCCTCTTGGTAACTCTAGACCGGTTTTGACGGGTATTGTTTTTCAAAGCTCTGTCAAGCAGGTCCTGTATCGACTCGCTTAGGACATTGAGCTGAGGAACACAGAATGAGGCAGAGGAATACATCTGTGTGGTGTTGGCATGGGGCTGTGATCAGGCACGGAGCTGCTGCGGTGCTGAGAGCCAGCTGAGATCAGACCCCTCATATCTCACTGCTGCAGGCTGAGCACTGATCACCCTCTCTGCATCTGCATCCTGCTCCACAGCCACAGCTGTGTGAGAACTTCAGAATGAGATCCCATCACAAAAAAAGAGATGCCGCTCATACTTGATTAATTGTGCATGTAATAATTGTTTAGCCATTTTGAGGCTGCATCATGCATTTATGGTAGGTTAAAACTACTAGATGTTGGTGTGGTTTAGTGTATGTTTGTTGTTGGCCCTTTTAAAAAAAAATCCCAGATCGAATCCATGAATAAGCTTTCACAGTTCCTCACACAATATTTTATTCTTGGACTATAAGTAGATGTATGTTTGAGTGTCCGGTTTCAGTAGCGCACGCTGTCTGCGGCAGATATTCATCATGCAGTGAGATACGGGAATCATTGGTTAATTTGAGATCGACTGCCTGTCTCCGTTATGGATATTCAGTTCCGCCCATCGGATGCAAACTGCAAAAAAATGGCCCAGATAGAATCAGCTGCGGTTTGGAGGAGGAGGGTGGTGGCTTTGCTTGCCATCAGTTTCAATGAAGCTGCATAGCACCACTTTACTGCAATTGCGCAATCTGTTCAAAATCCACTGGTAACAGCAAGAATCTAATGTTTAGTGCAGGCTTTGCTGAGATGTTTGTCAGCATGTCGAAATGTTCCAGACTGTTTTTATCTCCTGACATGAGAGTCAGTGCCGTATTGTGCTAGTTCAAAGCTCAGCCACCCTCTCAGCACACAAATGTCAGTCCATCCTCAAAGAGCTTTGACTCTCTGAATATTAACCTTCAGGAGAGGGGAAACCCCTCATACAAAACAAACAAACATAAACATCGCCGGCTCTTTCAGGTGACGTTTCCGTGCAACATTGAGAGGACAGTGTTTTATAAAGGTCTTCATGGGTGAAAAAAAAACTTTACACAGACCTATGGAAAGAAATAAATATCATTGAATGTAAAGCACACACTAAGAAAATGCAGCCATCAGAGAGAGTGATTTGTCTTGACATTGAATGTCTCATTATACATTCGCTTTGAGGACGACTGTGTCTCAGACTGTTTGTGTACACAGATTTTCATTTTTGAATGCTAGGCTTTCTACTGGTATTATTCCGTTTATGAATTCTGATTCCAACTGTGAGATTTTTAATGACAAACTGCCAGATCAGATCAGAGGAAGCCAGGCAGAAAAGTCAAGCTTTCAACCGAAGCTGATCTTACAGAGATGTGGTGGAGCTTTTCAACTGGCCATACGTGCAGGACTTGTGTATGTGAGCGAGCCTCACCCTGCCTCTGGTTCTGCGATGCATGCGTGTGATGTGTGCAACAGAGCATGTGCATGTGTGTTGTGTGTGGTGTGATGAGATTCTGCCCTTTTTTGACACATTGTGCTGATGTTGTCTGAGAAATAGCTTCTGTCTGCTCTTTTACTGTACTGACAGTAGAACAGAAAGATTTTTTTTATTAAATGATACTAATCAGTGCATTAATTTTGGCTGCCTTAAAATACTCAAATTAAAATAAAAACTAAATAAACTGAAATTTAAAAACTATAAACTAAACTAAAATAGAAATGAAAAAAGAATAAAATATACTAACCCTGGCTCTAGGGCTGCACAATTAATCAAATTTCTAATTGCGATTACAATTACGGATGTCACAATTATGTAATCGTTCAAAGCGGCAATTAATCGTTCAAAGTTCACTTATATAAAATATGGCATGCGGTTGCTTCAAACAATGATATAACATCATTCAATGTAAATTGTGATAATCGTAATTAATAATTGCAATTACAATTTCAAGGGAATAATCGACAATTGTGATTTTTGTCATAATCGTGCAGCCCTACCTGGCTCTGTAGCAGCATGACACACTTAATCAGTCCTCAGCTGTTCTGCTTCACTGGAGTATTGGGGTTTTAGGCTTTGGGGCTTGTGTACAGTCAAATTGTACAAGAAAGCTAAATAAAACAGTCCTGGAGTGCTTTCTCCCACAATGATATCAGATGAATATTCTTGATTCATATTTAATGAGGCTTGGCACTTATCTTTCCGCTCTGCTCGAATCCACAGTTGAGTAATTGCTGATTCATATTTGATAAGGGGTAAAGAATCCTAGCTCTCCCTGAATCACCTGCACCCGAGGGGAAAATACAGAGCCAGACCATATCAACTTTCTAATGAGTGAGTGAGTGAAGTGACGTGTGGCAAAGTATGGTGATCCATACTCAGAATTTGTGCTCTGCATTGTGCACACATACACAGTAGTGAACACACACCCGGAGCAGTGGGCAGCTATATTGCTGCAGTTGGTCTCACTTCAGTCGTGGTATTGAAGGTGGAAGAGAGTGCTGGTTATTCCCTCCCCCACCGACAATTCCTGCTGGACCTGAGACTCGAGCCCGCAACCTTCGGGTTACAAATCTGACTGTCTAACCATTAGGCCACGACTGCCCAGGTACTGAATGCACCCAATGGCCACAGTCTTTAAGAAGTGTGATCTGTTTTGGCATGAGCGAGGAAGAGAGAATGTGTGTCTGTTTGGCAGTAGCTTTCAAAAGGAATAGGATATGTGGTGTCTGGCCATCCAGAGTGTGGCAGCGCTTTGATGCCTGCTGATGATCAGTCAGGTGCCTTTAAGAGAGAATAAAGATAAAGAGAGGGGCTGGGTCGGGGTCCTTCCTCTGGTGGGAAACTGATTTCAGATCGAATAGTAATAAAGATTTTTTTATGTCTTTACTCATCAAGAGTAGTTTAAAGCATTTAATAATTTAGGGAGGCAGACTTCGCAAGTCTTTAGCCGTGTTTATTCATGGTGATGGGTTGTAGTTTCTCTGGTTATCCAGAAGATGGCAACCTTCAAAAGATATGACAGAAACAACTCTCTAGAAATGTAAAAGGGCAATGGTAAAGAGAGTCAAACACTTAAAGATATTTGCGTTCATTGCTTTACTGTATTTTGGGCATTTAGTGAGTCGCCTTAAACAGGTTTTTGCACATTAATACTTTCAGTATGAACAGGACGGCTTCTCAGTATACTTGAAGGTTATGGCGATAGATGATTCATAACCTGAAAGCAAAACCTTCTCACAATTATGCATTCAAAAGAATTGCTATGTTTTTTATGTGTTTTTTACTTGCCTTTTTCTTGCCTTTCGTAAAGTTTAGCATGCATCATGACGAAACCTGTAGGAATGCAACCCACGTTCACATTCACAATGGCATGCCAAAACCCTCAGTATCTTATAAAACAAGATCCTTACTTGAATATGTGTGATAAAGAAGCAATATAAATATTAATTTCATGGACTGTGTGCAAATAGTAAATGAGTGTATAGAGGTGTGGATTCACAGGCTTGAGATGGTTATTTTTTCTCAACACTAAGGTTCCCAGGGTTCCATGTCAAATAATTGTCTTGAATTGTTCCTGAACAGCTCAGCTCATTAGGAAGCCCAGGGGGTCAGTTAAATTTAACGACAGGGCAGCTTTCAAGAGAGTCAAGCTTGTGTATCTGAATAAAACATGAGCATGTTATTAATCATGAGGATTTAATTAATCTTTTCTTCACCTGAGACTGCTCAGCCTAACGCCTGAATGCTCAGTAATTATTTGGTAACATTTTAGAATAAGCTTCAATTAGTGCATTAGGTGTCATGAACTAACAATGAACAACAATTTTTACCCCATGTATTAATTTGAGTTAATGCTATTTTATAAATATATCATTATTTATTGTCAATTAATGTTTGTTCATAATGCATTCATGTTAATTTATAGAACATTACATGTTAAAAGGGGTATTAACCAAAAGGTATACTATATTGTTTATATACAATATGTATTTATGTTTTTAATATATGTTTGTTTACATATGTTTATTTCATTAACTAATTTTAATGAATTGAACCTTATTGTTACCAAATATTTCATAATAATTGACGGAAAACATCTGGTTTGTATTTAATAATAACACTGAACAAAACTCATTTTGCATAAATTAACATAAAAAATAAATACCATATAAGTACATTGTTTTTTGACCCTAATGACCATTCTTTGGTCAGATGTTAGTGCCAGAGGTTAGATAGATGATGGAGTTTGCACAGTTTTATATGAATCAAAGCATTTTGGTATTCTGTAGGAATTATTTAAAGACTGTCACTTAAATTCAGCAGAACACCAGACACCGTTCAAGAAGAAGAAATGTTTGAATTAATGTTTGATTCCAGGCTCCACAATCCTGCAAAACTGCAAGAAAAAAAACAAGTAAATTAGACTTAGATGTATAGGGCTGTATGATTCATGACAACTGTAACAGCTCTAAGTGATTTCAGAGCTGTTGAATTACTTCTTGCCAGCTGGGTCACATTCTACCAAACAAATGTACAAGAGTATCCCAAAGGATTTTCCTCACCGATTTCTTTCTTTCCATATGGGCACGATTACAGAAGTCATGGAGAACTGGGTCTCTTCCTTTTAATATAAACAGCATATTTATATTTCAGGATGCAAATGAATGCTCTGCAGTAGTATGCATCATAATGAATGTCATGCTGTTCCTCCATATGCAAACACTGCCTGTATTTTTATCAGTCTATGATTTGTTTAAAGGATTGCATCCACACATTCTGAAATCATTTATTTATCTGTTGTGTGTTATATTTCAGGCTCGTTGAGCAATGTATCCAGTGATGCCAACTTCAGTTGTGACAGCGGCAGCACCAATGGCTCATGTGCAGCGGTTGAGGCAGACGGCGACAGCCCCTATAAGACGGTGGAGATGGTCTTCATCGCACTGGTCACAGGATCCCTCAGTTTTGTCACTGTTGTGGGCAACATCCTCGTCATGCTCTCAATAAAGGTCAATCGACATCTCAAGACCGTTAACAACTACTTCCTCTTCAGCCTGGCCTGTGCAGATCTCATCATAGGTGTGTTCTCCATGAACCTTTACACCGTCTACATCATCAAGGGCTACTGGCCGCTCGGCCCTGTTGTGTGTGACCTGTGGCTCGCGCTGGATTACGTGGTCAGCAACGCTTCTGTCATGAACCTGTTAATCATCAGCTTCGACCGATACTTCTGTGTGACCAAACCCCTGAGTTATCCCACACGCAGAACCACCAAGATGGCCGGCCTCATGATTGCCTCCGCCTGGATCCTGTCTTTCATCCTGTGGGCTCCCGCTATCCTGTTCTGGCAGTTCATCGTCGGAGAACGGACCGTGGCGCCTGGCGAATGTTACATCCAGTTCCTTTCCAACCCCGCGGCCACGTTCGGCACGGCCATCGCTGCGTTCTACCTGCCAGTGGTCATCATGACGGTGCTTTATGTGCACATCTCTCTGGCCAGCCGCAGCCGTGTGTCCAAGCAGAAGCCTGAGGCCAAGAAGGAGAAGAAAGGCCCGAAGTCTAGTGGCCTACTCAAGAGTCACATCTTGAAGCAGAACAACAACAACCAGTCTCCTCCTAAGCCCAGCCTGGATACCTGTTCTACGGTGGACACCATGAAGAACGGCAAACTAGACGAGTCTGTGGTGTCCGCTAAAGCCGACTCCTGCGTGCAGCCGGAGGAGAAGGAGAGCTCGAATGAGTCCAGCACGGCCAGCATAGCACCTAAAGAGCCTAAAGAACGAGCGAACAGTGAGGTGACTTCAGAGGCCGGTCTGACACCCGCTCCGGCAGCCGCCCCTAAAGTCAACCCTCAATCCAAATGGTCCAAGATCAAGATAGTCACCAAACAAGCAGGAGACGAGTGCATCACAGCCATCGAGATCGTCCCACCGAACAGTACCGGCGAGAGGCGCTCCATCCCCGTGAGCCGTCCCCGCACAGTGGTGCGCAAGTTTGCCAGCATCGCCCGCAGCCAGGTGAAGAGGAAAAGGCAGATGGCGGCACGAGAGAAGAAAGTGACAAAGACAATCTTCGCCATCCTGCTGGCCTTTATTATCACATGGACGCCATACAATGTGATGGTTTTAATCAGCACGTTCTGCCATTCGTGCGTTCCAGACACAGTCTGGGCCATTGGCTACTGGCTCTGCTACGTCAACAGCACCATCAACCCCGCTTGCTATGCACTCTGTAACGCCACCTTCAAAAAGACCTTCAAAAACCTGCTCATGTGCCAGTATAAGAACATCGGCACCAGATGAACTAAGGGAAGAAGCAGCCAGCGGAGATGGAGGGTATGATATGGAAGGTACAATGGCTGTCCCGGCTCTTCTGGCCCTAATACCTTTGAAACTTTGGAAGGCACTGTGCAGTACATTGTGAGGCTTCATAGTCCCATAATGCTGAAACAGTGTGTCACAACCAAAAGTTTAAGTTTTAAGGAATCAGTGTTTACAAGAAGATGATGGAACAATGGACAAGAGACTGAATCACTGAAGAAATCAAGCTGAGGTCATGAAGCAAATTACTTTTCCAGTAATCTGATCATTGCTGCACTGCTAAGACCATTGGAATTTTGCAGTACAGTAATGTGAAGATGACATTGCTTTAGAGAGGACAGTCATGGCTCATTATTCCCAAACGTGAAGAGAGAGAATCACAGCAAATATAACCCAAAAGAGACTTGATGAATTACAGGATTTTATTGATTCACTTAAATTCCCAGTACAGCACAAATGGTATCAATCAAGTCCTTTTGGTTAGTATTAACACTGTTTCTGACCCAGACTTCTGTGACAGAATGCAGATTCGTCATACAGAGGTGAAGAAGATGTGATTGGAGAACATATCACAACCAGAACCGATAACATATGGAAAAGCTTTCTGTTTGACTGTCCCAGAAAGCATAGTTCTCCCGAGTGAGATTCAGTTTCCTATACCTGCACCTTCCACTTTCCAAATGAAGTCATAAGATTGCAGCTGCTTGCTGACCACAACAGCTGTGTAGTCCATTACATTCAGAGCGACAAATTCAGGGCATGTGGTTCAGCTTGAGAGAAGTTAGTCATCATTATCCTCAGCGTGATCCTCTTGAGGTTCTGGAATAGGTCAAGATTCAAAAGGATCTCCTCAATGGATTGGGATAAGCATTATAGACTTTAAATGGGATGAGACACTCTATACTGAGCTGAGAAATGTCAAATGTCACTGTAAAGGTTTGATCTTGCAGAGGTGTGTAAATATGTTTGGTGATGATGAATATATGCTCTTGAAAGTATTATTTCTTCCCTGCATTTGATGTCTGGATGTTTGTGTTCCTCTTGTATTTAGCTGGTGATCTTCGTGTGATTTTACAGATTAAATATTAAATGTATTGTTGTCTGTATGCAAAACTGTTGAAACCATTTATAATTTGTGAGATACTTCGGGGGGAAAAAACCAGTAGAAGACAAGTACATTTATTTAACCTGTTTATAAGATGTTAAATTTCAAGCATTTAATTTAAATTAGGGGATTGTACGTAAATTTGAGAAATGGAAAATTGGTTTTATTTCCTCTGTAAAACACAATGTTGATTTAGTAGATGCCCACTTCATAATATCGTTTTCTCATGGTGCAATATAATTTCGCCTAGTTTGTATTTAAATACAGTTTGTAACTGATGAAACTGCAGCATGTAAACCAGAAGGAATGATCTCCCAGTTAGTTTGAGAACATGTGGTCAGAATTAGCACAGAGGGAGACGTGTTGATGTGTTAGGGCTCATGTTGTTACATTATTCACAAGCTGCCAGTTTCAGCAATTACAGACTTTAAAGCATTAAACCAAAGAGGTCGTGGCGCTCTGGTCTGTTATTAGGCCTGGTCTGCAAGAGAGGTTATTCATTCATTAGCATCATGATAAGATGCAGAGACTTACCTCTCCAACGTCTTGGGTTTGTTTTCATGTTTCTACCTCATATATACACATCAAATTTCCATTCATAGCGTCTGTATCTCCAAACCAGCCCTGGCTCTCTTTTTAATGAGCAGTAAAGACAGACTATTAATACTAAGTGACTATTGTGCCATTGAAATAGAAATTAAAACCAGATTTCCATTTTTCTGAATGTTTTCGAATTGCCAATTGCTTTGGTCTTCTTCTGATACATGAACTGTGTTGAAGCAGGCTGTTCACTACAAATCTTACTCATTCGAAGATGTGCTTTTATAAAAAGTATCCCCAACTGTGATGCAAACGTCACATTGGAATATCATTATCTCTAAGAGAGTTATGAAACTAACTCCTTTTGTAACTGTACTAAAGAAATTCAATCATGCAATCCGATCGGTTACTAAATATTGTTCTTCTGCCATTCTGAAAAAAGCAAAGGTCAAACCTTTGAATCTATTAGATGACCAATACAGCAAAATGACTTTGCCCATCATGCCCGCTTTCCTTTCGGCCACTTCAAATGTTTATAAAATGTAAATTATTATAGGGATTAATAAATACATCCCCCATTTAACTGTACCTGCTGAAGGGCAGTCAATGTTTATTACCCCAGTGAAGCTGATGGAATGAACACACTGTAATTATTGACTTATCTACCACTGCCCTTAAAGAGCCAGTGTACATAAGAGTGTATGCTTCTTTTTCTATTGCATAAAGCTTAATAAAGATCTTAAGCGCACTGACCAGAAGGAGAGGAGAATGCTTATTCTTTACATATTCATAAACACACATATTGGTTTGCATAATGAGAAATTTGGAGGGCTCAAGTGTCTTTAATAATGAACTGTCATCACTCATTTACCTTTAGTTAACACTACATATAACACAACGCTCAGTAACAAAACATTACTGTCTTTCTTAAATGCTTATAAAACAGGTTTGCACAAGAGGGAACGGTCTCCTCTCTGTGCAGTTTAATGCTGGTAACCCTCTGTCACCCTTAGGTCTGTTAGTAACAGTCAAGTCAAAAGGAAAAGTAACAGTATTGGGGTATTTTCGCTTTTACATAAACTACACCTTTTATAGAAAAAGAGAAATCATTTATTTCAAACAACACTCTTCAGTTTTATATTTTAGGATACAAAAAAAGAGAAGGGTGACTTATCCAAACACTACTTGTATACCCCACTAGTAATATAATCCTGTAAATTACACAATTTCATAAAACCAAATTTGTAAGTAAAACAGTAATAAAATAGATGTGTCTGATTGAGTTCTACTGATTGTTGTCCTTTAGCAAATGAGAGGCCTGAGGCTTACATGGCTGATAGATAGTAGAGACAGAGAGAGATCTGTGCTGGAGGGAAACATCAGAGGAATGGGTCAACTACAGGGCACCACACGCTAAACAACGGCATTTTATTCTCCCCTCCCCTCCCCCCACACATCAAAGAGTCACGTAACGTGTCAAATACTCAGCTGGTTCTCTGTCATAGTCTTCTAAAGCTATGTGTTTGTGGCTGTATTCTGAAGAACACTGAGTATAGAGATATAAAAGGCCGTGTTTGGATGACGGATGATCACGGGGTGTTTACTGCTCCTCTGGATCTCTTGCTCCCTTTAGTTCCCTTTCCCCTTGCCTTTCTTTCCTGTGGAGAGATTGACACAAATCTCATTATTCAGATCCAGCGGTAAACCCGAACCTCTTGACGACGCCTCCCTGTCTCACGCTGGTTAGGAAATGCATATGCTCTAAGAAAATAATGCTACAGTATTATTGCTTGAATCCACATTCAGATAAGCATATTAACCACAAACATACGATTTAAAAGGACTGACTTAGACATCTGCCTCTTATGTATGAGCAGAGGTTCATTATTGATTTCAGAATCCCACTCAGACACCCACCACGGCCAACAGGCCAAGATTACACAACCAGAGCAGATTACACGCTTTACTGTTTCCATTCAGCTAAACCAAACTAAACTACTGCTTACAATGTAAGAAGACCTGTTGAGTCATGTGTGTTTGAGGAAGCTCTTATTAAAGGGGTCATATGATGCGATTTCAATTTTTCCTTTCTCTTTGGAGTGTTACAAGCTCTTGGTGCATAAAGAAGATCTGTAAAGTTGCAAAGACTAAAGTCTCAAATCCAAAGAGATATTCTTTATAAAAGTTAAGAGTTAACCACGCCTACCTAAAACGGCTCATTCGAACACGCCCCCACGTCTACGTCACGATGTGGGAAGATTTGCATAACGCCGCCCAAATGTTCACGCAAAGAAAGAAGGCGTAACTTTTATTCTCGCTGTAGTATTGTTGTTTGGCCTTCTAAAAGAGGACGATATCCACTTTGTCATGCCTAGAGCTGATCCATGCTGGTCGCTGAGGAAATACATCAACTTCACGCTGTGGATCACCGGATCGGCTTTCACCGAGGACGAAGCGGAGTCCAGCCCAGGGTCGTCACATGTGGTTGCCGCAAGCCCACTGGCCGCTCCTTTGTCAAATCTAGACCGCCGGCCTCCGCTTACTCAAGCCCACCGTGTGTGACGCTGTGTGTTTCGTTGTGAAAGCGAAACTACTTTGTTTGGCCTTCCAAACGAGGACACGACTAGAAATCAGTGGTTAAGTTCAACACTTCAACCCAAATATTCAGATGTGTGCAGCACATTTTATGGAGGACTGTTTCCTGATCCTGGGAGAGTAGACTACAATGCCGGCTGTTCTGACTCACAGACTGTAAGTAAGTTTTTTATATTAAAGAATTTGCCACTGACGATTCAAACGTGAGTTTTGAGCAGTGTAGAGTAGCGCTTGTTGTTTGTCATTTCTCCGATCACAAATGCAGACATGGTTTTATGTTTACGCGGCGCGATGCAACGTGTAAAAAGACAGTATACGTCATTATAATCCGTAATTATGTCTCCACTGGATGCAACAAATGCCTCCTTTGTAATGGGTTTTAATGTTTTTGTCTCGTCACTCCATCACAGTATGGTAAGGGTCGTAACATTTCCGTCACACGCTTGAGGTATTCAGCCAATCACAACGCACTGGATAGCTGGCCAATCACAGCACACCTTGCTTTTCAGACCGATGAGCTTTGTAAAAATCGATGTGTTTCAGAAAGGCGGGGCATAGAGGAGAAACAATAATGTACAGTATGTGGAAAATAATGTGTTTTTTGAACCTTAAACCGCATAAACACATTTCATTACACCAAATACACAAAATAATGTTCTTTTTAGCAACATCATATGACCCCTATAAAAAAAACTTAAATATGTCAGTTTTGGGTTTGGTGTTGAAGGTGTACCTTTGGGTTTGTTTTTGACCTTGGTGGTGCAGGGTTTGGACACAGAGATGGTTTGCTGACAGTCAACGTTGAAGAGAGCCTTTACCAGAGTGCCAGAGCGGTTCTTTGTGCTTGTGGCTGCGTCACACTCGCCCCAGTTACCAAATTTATACTTGCAGTCGGCTGCATGAAATGAGTTACAATTTAGTATGTAAGATAATATGAAATGCACAGAACAAACAGAAATACACAGCAGCACAAAAGCACAAAATTAAAAATTAAATGCCAGAAATAATAGTGATGGCTAAATATAAGAAGAAACTGTGAGAAGTTAGAAAATTTCAGCTGATTGACCAGTCTTACTCACCTCCAAAGTCTTTCTTCCAGTTGCAGGGCACTCTGCATTTGACTGTCTTGGTCTGCTCATTGCAGGTGCCTTCCCTCGTGCCTGCTCCACAGTCCCCGTTATTGGCCACACAACTGCCATAGCGCCATTCCGCACAGTCCGAACCACCCTTACCTCCTTTATTCTTCTCTGTCACATGACACACAGGCAGCGTTATTTCATTTCTCCCCTTCAGCCAAGTATCACAGAAACTCATGCAAAACTGCTTAGTTTAAAAAGCAACACATTTTCAGTGATATGTCAGTATTTGCTTAAAGGGATAGTTCACCCAAAACTGAAAAGATATTTTGTAGAATGTTGGTAACCAAATAGTAGCTGGTTGCTACTGGCTTCCATATTCCATACTATGGAAATCAACGGCTACCAGCAACTGTTTGATTACTAACATTTTTCAAAATATTTTCTTTTACATTCAACAGAAGAAAGAAACTTGAGGGTGAGTACATGACGACAATTTTCGTTTTTTGGGTGAACTGTCCCTTTAAGGCAGGAATGCACTAACATTAAATGACTTTTAAAATCAGAACAGATTTTAAAACACTAGGCATCACACTTGTCACATATGTAAATGGTTACAGAAGAAAAAAACTGGGCAATATACAGCAAACATTTGAAAATCACACACCACCAGACTTGCAAGCCGATCCTAACACAACAAACATGTGCCCCTCTTTTATAGAAGAAGCACGATGAATGAAAATATGAGTTCTAAAACTGGCTCAAAATATCATGTTTGGATCGCAAATAGAAATAACATGTTTGAAATCCTTCAACTGGATGAAATCACAGTCATAAGATAAAAATTGGAGTCTGTGCCCATCATACACTATATGCAATTTTCTATAAAATGCCCAAAAATTGTAGACTGGCTCAGACTTTCAGCAACTAGCGCTGACTTGTCCATACTGCAAATTGGGGAAAAATCTGTTCAAAAGTAGTGTATTCCAGCCTTAAGATTCAAAGAGAGAAATCACAGGATATAATTCTAAATGAGAGCTGAACTAATGGAAGAAATGAAAGAGGGGAGAGATGGTCTCTTGCAATATTTTATACCTTTCTTGTTTTTCCCAGCCTCAGTGGTCACGATCATTAAGGCCACCAGCACCACGATGAGGGTGGAAAACAGGCCACGCATTCTGAAAAACACACACAATCATCAGCTGCTGCAGAGCAAAATTGCCGTTTTCAGTAACTGAACAATTTCTGTCAGAAGTAGTTATCAAAGAGCAGGACAGTAATCGAGCCATCTATGCTGAGGCGTTACTTCGCCCTTTTAATATTTCAAATTCCAAATTAGAGATGAATGAATGGAGCTCATAAGGGTGATCATTCAGAATGATTAATTAGAGCTTCACTGACTGAATTCAACGGACTGGCATTAAAATGTCGCAGACTTGGCTCGTGCAAACACAAAAGGTCATAATGCTGGACTGCATGATTCTCTGCTATCACTGCCACACATTTCTCCAGCCAACCACAGAAATGGCACACAAACACATCACACAGGAGTATGATGTAACAGCTACTGAAATGGGAGAATACATGGTGAATTATGATAATATGACGTTCTTGGCACCAAAAGCACCGCCACTGTACAAGCTTGTTGCTTTGATTCAGGAAACATAAACATCCAAAACGACACAAGAACATTCGCAACCCTGACTAACATCCATTCACACTCAAAAGAAAGAGACTTGACGTGTGTCTTTGAACGTGTCCTTCTGTCCTGCTGGTGGTATTGGCTCCAGAGACTCAGAGTCCTCACATCTGCGTTCTCTGTCTGCTCAGCTGTGCATAAATGGTGTAAATGAATAAATCTCTTTTGCTCTTCTGCTTCTCAACATGTCAGCATTAAAAACTGAAAAAAACCCAAGACCCCACAGCGCTGACAATGGTGGGACGTTTATTTTCATTAACACCGTGAATGGTAGGTGCAAAATTTGTAAATTTTTTTCTGAGAAAAGGACCTTTTTCAATCTCACATTTATTTGCCTGGATCATCTCAAATGAGGGTTTCTCCATGTACACAGATTTGCTTATATGGGTTTTGTGTTTGTTACTCTGGCTGCGTGAGCGCGCTCTTTAGCTCTGCTTGTGATCTCCATGGCGATGATTCACCCGCGTGCTGTGAGATAGTAGGAGCGTATTGTCTGAAGAGAATGGAATCATCGCCGCGGGGCGCCATTCTTCCGGAACGCTCCGTGGATATGAAGGCAAGAGGACTGAAGCAGCAGCTCACGCAGAGACGTGCACTCACATATGGACCCACACAGATTACAGAAGAACGCACATTCACAGATCAGCCAGCTTCCCACAGACACATTTACTAACAACTCAGCACCATTGTCAGTGAGGAGTGACTTTTTTGTCAATAAGACGACATCCTGGTTCAGAGTTCTGTTAGCAGGAAAAGCAATTAATGGTAACAAAAGCTGATCTCCTGTTGAAAGAGAGGACGGTCTCTGTCGCAAGACTCAAAGCAGCCAGAATTAGCCGGACTGATGAAAAAGCAGTATTGTACGGTCTTTGAGGATAATTAAGCATCTATTAGGTCCAAACAAGTCTCTTGTTCTGACTATACCACTTTCCATTCACTGCAGTCGAATTGTCCGTCCTTCCATTCATTTGCTCAATCACATTGACTGTTTTGCTCCGGAGGGCCTATCGGATCACATGTTTTCTAGCTGCTCTTGTTCCCGTCGTCGTTGAGCAACACAAACTCCTGTCCCAGCACAAACGCCATCCCTCATCACTCAGGCGCCAGACCTTTATAGGCCACCATAAGCAGAGGCAGTAAAAATGCTTTCAACCTCTGTTTTTGCCCTCCATCTCTCACTCTTAGACACTAAATGCTCTTCTAAAGCCGTTTATAAAATATTCTGTTGACCCAGTAAATCCTGCAACTCCCTCCAAACAGTAATTAAGTGTCAGCCGCTCAGCGGAGCATGACTAACCTCTCTCAGAAAGACACAAATCTTGAGCACCCCAACCCCCATTTTCCTGGCCCAAAAATGTCTTCACCCCCTCTCCGGGTCCAAAAAATTCCCCCTCCTCACCTTTTTTCTCTGACCTTTCTCCGAAATCTCTCATCAGGCAGTCTTCTTTGTGGGATATATGTGTGTGTGAATGATGGGGAGGGGGTGTTCCAGACATCCTAACGAGGCTGTTCTGACCCGCTGGGTCCACACACACACACACACACACACACATCTCACACACTCTGAGGGTAGAAAGCCCTTTAAAAGCCCCATTTCTCTCACAGAAACACGCTCTTTGAGGGCCTTACTCACTCATCATACACCATGGGGTTTCCATTATCACAAGCGCAGAGGAATGCGGGACCGCTGGACACACACAGTTTCTCTTCTCTCCCCTCCTCTGGTCCTCTCTCCTCCCCTCACATCTTTTCAGAGCGTTCCAGCACCCAGCGCTCGAGTGTGCGAGTCCCTCGCCGCGCAACCAGCTGGACTTCAAACTCATTTCCATAGTAGAGAAAACAACACAAAGCTCTGACCCACTTCACTCATAGTCAGACATATGGCACAGTTTCACGCTTATCAGTGCCACTTTTCAATTACAGATTTCCATTTGGAGTGTTTCCTTTCAGCAACTCTTAAACTCTATTACAAGCGCTGCGTTTTTCTGTAAAGACTATATTAAACGGAGGTGCTTTCATTAAGTCTGAAGCAAAGCAGGCCCTTAAGGCTGAGCTGGTACTGTGCGTTAGTCTTGAGACACAGTGCAGAGGGAGTTCAAGTCAGCACTGGCTTTATCAGTCATCTAAACCGCAGAGAGACAGACTGACAGACAGACACGGGGGAGGAGAGAGACGTCTGGAGACAGTGTTCAAACCAAAAACAGCTGTTTAAGTTCACTTCAGCACAAGATTTACTCAAACACAGGTCTGAGGCTAGCAGTCATAAATCATTGTGAGTCTTCCATCATTCTTTCTGATGGGCGTGTGCAGCTGGGTGATGTCCCCACACACACACACACACACACACACACACACACACAAAGGCTGTCACCAGTCCAGTGCTGTGAAGCATTAGGTAAGTGTTACAACAAACGCTTTCCGACAGAAACTGACCAGCATAGCACTGGAGGCCTGTGAATCTGAGGGTTCAGAGTTAGTGAGGCACACACACAAAAATTAACATCTGTGCTCCTTAAAGAGAAATCAGTGACTGAGACATGTTATATACACACCCTGAGGACATACACTCATATATCCAGAAGCTGAGTTAAAAGCATATCTTTACTATGCAGAGGGCAAGAGAGCTTTGTAATATCGCTCTGAAACACACTCCATTTCTCCTCTGTAGTAATGTGAAATAAGTCCTTAAATGCATATGAATCTTGCTTGGCTAACAAAACATGAGTGGTGTCTTATATAAATAATAACTTATCTATGTATAATACGCATTAGGGATGTAACGATTACCAGTTTGACGATAAATCATGATAAAATTCCCCACAGTTAGTATTACCGTTTCATCTTTTAATTATCATTAAAACTGTATTAGATTACCGCGATTTGAACAACTCGTGATAAATAAATACTGTCCAGCATAAAGCACAGTTTTAAGTAACAGTCTCATGTGCGCACAGCATGCAGAGTAGTTTAGTTTTGAGTGAAAACATTGCAGAAAAGCTAGGAGGTTTTAAAAGAGTGCTAAGGGAATTATACAAATTAATATATGAATGTACCTCTGAAGGTTCTGACTGTCTTCAGAAACGATTCGATGGCATTTTGTTTTCATTATCGCTCCATGTAATACCTAAAGGAAGTGTTCTTAATCGCAATACTGCTTTGTCTATGGAGGTTACCGGAAACAGCTCTAATTCTGCTTTTCCATCAGCGCCACCTGCTGTCAGCGAGTGGTTTTACAGACACCTATATTTACATTCAGTCTGTGTGCAGTTTCTGTCTGGTCAAAAACTGACTGTAAATTTTGACCGGTTGATGAAAAACAAGCTTATGTGGATTCTACACATTTAAACAATTCAGATAAGTTATCTAGAATTATTTATGGAGCAGATAAAATACATATAATCATTTATTAATCAATTATCATTTTAACACATCTTTTCTTTATTTAAAGGCTGAAATGTGAGGTTTACCTTTTTATTAAACTTTTTCAAAGCTTTATTTGAACATTAGATATTTCAACATGCTCTTAAACTGTTGTCAGTCAAGTTGTCATTTAAAATCTGAACATCATTGGTAATGTTATTGTTTTAGTGATTATGCAAACAAAAGGCAATTTTCTTTGTTGTTTGTTGATTTTTAAATATAAAACTAGAAGCGATTTATGTGTCGGTACTTTTTTGAACATCTCCAGCACATTTGAACAATACCGTGATAATGCTAATAACCGTGATCATTTTGGTCACTATAATCGTGATAAGAAATTTTCATACCGTTACATCCCTAATACTCATTTGTGCTCACTGCCCAGAATTATTCATATGAACTGGTTAACATTAAAGTGATCAGTTTTCTTCTCTCAATTACAGTCTTGTTTTATTTTATCTGATCACAGTGTTTTTACCCAAAGAATCTCTCTGCTATATGCTCACACCAAAACAGGGCAGAGGACAAAAGGTTGAATGTTTACAACTTTGCTGAAGTGCTGTGAAGTGGTATAGCTCCAAATATGTAATCCCTTCAATAAAACTGCATTTTTTTGCACTTTCTTATTCCCACTCTGGGATGAAAAGGCCTTGAAAGTGTCTAAAGAAAGAGAAATGAAAGAGTGGGGGGTGGGAGGTCAGAATGCAGGTCAGGTGAAAAGGGTCTCTCAAAGAGCAAGAGAAGAAAAGATGGAACGCGGTCCTCTTCCTTTCTGTCCTGCACCCTTTGACCGTACTCACTTTAATCACTCTATTCAAGAGGAGAGAGAGGGAGTGAATGAAGCCAAGAGCATTAAATGCCCAATGATCCCTTAATGTGGCGCACACACACACAAGATTTGAGCAAGAGAACTGAATTATGGTGATTTTTCCATTTAAAGCATTAGCTGACACACACACACTTTTCATATGCATCAGAAATTAAAACACACTATTTACATTTCAGTCAGGCTGAAATAAGCCAAAGTCAAAAGTACATAGAAAAATAAGACACTCATAACACTGACAAGCATCTGTGCAACATTATTGGCTAGTGTAGACCACCACTTGCTTTGTGTAAAAACTTTTTTGCAAAGACAGCCACAACAAGCTGCCTATCCACACAGCAACTGGGCACACTGAGAGTGAGTGAGACGGGAGGCGATCCAGAACATGCCTAATGATGCCCAAAAATGCTTCTTTTTAAAAAAAACCTTATCACAGGTTTTGCGACAGCCTATAATACTAATACTATAAAACTGTACTTTATGGACAGTAAATGTAATCAATATACTTAATAAGTCTCAAATTGTGGTAGAAAAATCTTACATGTATCCACTACCAATTCAAGTAGTTTATGTACTATTTCTACCTAAACTGTGTAATTTAGATTCAAGTAGTCGTTTCACATTATCTGTGGTTTTATATTTTGTACATTCATCTATTATGGAAACCAATTGTCATCATAAACTGATGAGGGTCTTACAACTCAGCAAACAGTTCCCTACATTGCAAGAATGCAACAGCTCGCGGCACAAACGTAGTACAAATGTACCTCAGGAACGTCTAATTTATGGATAACAAAACCCCTTAGACCAAATCAAGAGTATTATCACATAACGTTACTTCCACTGAATTCATATCGGATGTTTATCTTTACAAGTTTAACAGTCCTCAGGAAAGTCAACTTTTAAAAATGTCTAGTCCGCACTTGGTTCGTGTCTAATATTCGTATTCGTATGTGTAGCCTATATCGCGTGAAAAAAAAATCAGCTTGTTCACTTTTTCGCTTTATGATAACTTCTCAATGGTACTTAAAAAAAAAGTTTAACGGAGTAAATCAAACAGAAAACCCATGTACTGGTCAGATAACAACTGTCGATGTGAAAAGAACAAAGTGAACTCACTTGTTTTCTGTGTTGAAAGTTTCCACACTGAAAAACTGAAGTTTCGTGCCTGAACTCTTCTCCAGCATCCGCCTTTACGCGTCGCTCCGGCTCTTTGTTTCCCCCCAAACTAATTTAACCTGCTTCTCTCCCCCTGAACCCCATTTAAATGACCCCCGCCGTGACGCCGCAGCCCCGTCAGCCTCAGTCAATAGACCTCAGGCACAGTCACGAGACTGCACTCTACTGTAAGTCAACCTACAAAATGTAATCATAATTATATTATTAGACGATATAATAAGAATAATACAGACTCAAAAATATCAATTCAGTATACAGCACAGTACTATAAATGTATATAATGAAAAGACAACAACAAAAAAAGATGAATACTATTAATTGATAACAGAGATGGCAGTTTTGGCAGTTGCTCAGGACAGAAACCCAATAAGACTAAATCAAATGATCAAAACACGCAAAGGACAAATAGTACAGAGAGAAAACAAAATGACTTCTATGTCAACAGAGGATATAAAATAATGTATCTTGACTACCATGATCAATGCTGAACTGACTATACGACTATTTACAAATTCAGCACAGAGACAAGTAGATGTCTACTTGCATCGTTGTGGGAACCTGGCTACCAAGAACAGCACCTCCGGATTAGCTATATACTATAACCGCATAATTATTACAAACATGTACCATCTCAATTTTGCAAACCATCATTTAAAAAGAAAAAGAAAAAAAAATCAATATAAATGTAACGGATACAAACTCTGGTAGGAGTTTTCAGAGGCTATGGATTCTCTTCTTTTTTGCCTGCTATGCGATTTCATGTGGGTGTATTTGTGAATGTGTGTGTAGACCCCTAAGGGCAGGAAACAGCGGCTCAATAGGACAAATGGTGCAGTCAGATAAACAATCTCTCTGCAGGCTGAGACAGTCCAGAACAGAACACATACAATGACCTGAGCCAACTCTACCCATAAAGCCATTCTCATAGCGTTCACATACTGTAAAACCTACTCTTACTATACAAACACTCACTTGTTGCACAATCATGCACATTTACAGCAGCACACACATGGCCCCTATAGATCAATAAAAAATGACAGCAAACTACAAGGACGTGGGGCATCAGATGACACTTTTGATGATGGCAGGATGAAAAATGGATTTGTATAGTTTTTCTGTAAGCTTTACATTTCAGTCAGAGCACATCTTCTGTAGATCTTGCTTTCAAAATAATGCCAACATGCATTACATGTGAATTTAAGATCGAGTGGAATTGATCACAAATAAGTTACAGCATGTATTTAAAATGGAACGTGTTGAAATAGAAGCAATTAAAATAATCTCAATTAGACTTTTTTTTTTAGGTGGGCTACATTGTAAATAAATAAATAAGCAACTTCTGAATGCAAAGTACTGTCCATTTCACACAGTCCACAGGGGGGGGGTGGTGGTGTAGGAAATCAAAGTGGGGTGAGGAACAAAAAGAAAGAAAGAATGGGTTGAGAGGTTGGGAGGTTTATACAGGCTACATATTTTGTAGCAACCTGAAAAGGCAAGACCTATTCCCTGCTCTCCACACTGAAACTTCTGTCTCACAACAGAGGACCAGATGGAACAATCACTGCTTGAATAAAAGGCAGCTCACAGCCACCACAAATGATCAACAAAACCCCAACACCCTTCCTCTTCCCCCTCGCTGCTTCTTTGGATCAGCGGGAAGTCATGGGAAAGCTTGCCAAATGGGCAAAGGGTGAACCAGCATGTGAGTGTTTGTCCATGAAAAGGTTAAAGAGTTGAGGATGAAGTCTGTGCTTTCTAAGATAGAAGTGTAGCCGGCATTCACGTTGTGATTATTTAAAAGGCAGGGGTCACTCGAAGCATGACCAGAAGAATGGACTTCCTCTCACATACACATGCTGATGTTTTTTTTGTTTTTTACTCCAAAAACTAATATGTAATGTAAGACAACCGCAATGACTTTAAACAAGTTCACAATTCAGAAGCACCCAAACCAGTGAAGACGTTATTCTATTAAATAAGTAAACAGTTGTAATACTTTACAGCAAGGTTTCATTTGGCAACATTAGTTAGGTATCATAAACTAACAATGGACAACAATTACAGCATTTTGTAAATTAGGTTAGGTTAATGTTGATTTATGCATGATTGTTTGTTGTTAATTCATATTGCATTCAATCATGTCAATTTACACAACCTGAAAAATGTGATTAATAAATTCTGTAAAAAAAAATTGTTCAACATTAGTTTGCGATGTATTCACTAATGTTAATATATTTTTTGATATTTTCAACTCTAACACTATCATAAAAAATAAAAAATACAAATAAGATAAATAACGATACAAATAATAATTAAATAAAAACAAACAAATAAAATCTTGCGAAGAGCTGAGCTTAGCTATGACTACTCCCCCAAAAAAAATGGAACTAACTCGCTGAACATTGGATCAGTCTTATCTATAGACATCCCACATCACCAGGATTCTACATTCATATCATATATGGTGATAACTCAATGACTGATATCATGACTCTTTTACTGACTGCAGCCAGGGACAGGAATTGCATTAATACCTGCTTCTCATCTCTGAGCCGGCAGCTCACTCCTGCAGAGACAAAAAGAAACTCGGTATCAGAGTCTGAGGGAAATGTTGTTAATACATTCCAAGGATGATACAACTATATTAAAATTAAAACAGCTCTGAGCTGTTGCAGACTGCAAAGCCTCACATTCACCCATCTGTGGATTAGAGGGAGACCTGAATGCAATACAGGAGAATATACATTTTTCAAAGGCTCCTCACAAAAAAAACAAAACAAAAAAAAAACCATTAAATGTAAACAGAGTTATTATATTTAACTAAAAAAAAAACATTAAAACATAAATTAAATATATTAGATGAAAGCTTCAGTTGTCAAGGCAACATTTCAAAGTTGAAGTACTAACATTACTTACTGAAAACAAAATAAATAAACAGAAACTGAAATAAAAATAATCTGGTCTTCTTACAAACGTATCAGTATTGAATGTCCCACTAGCAAATAAAAAAATTAATAGTCACAGAAAAAAAACATACTTACAAATTCAATACTGATGTGGACCATCTTACCTTAAAATAAGCAGCCACAGTTTAATCAATCTATATGAAAACAATGGCCTCAGGTATGAGGGTCTGTTTACTTCTTAAGGCATAGAAAAAGCATTTTTGTTCAAGTGGTGGATCAGATCTCACTTTTATTCTTTACAATGAATCACACCATTTTTGCTTTAAAATGATTATCATAGGCTTTGTAAGATTATCACAAGGACAGAAAGATCACTCAACATCCAGTCTCTTAAAATATATGTTTGTTATTAGCAACAAATGACCTTGCTGTTCAGTATGAAATATTCAGTATGCTTTATTATTTTATTAGCCAGACAGTAACAGATAAGTTCATTGAAGAGATAAATATTAACTACATTACAGAACAAAATATTCATAAAACATTTCTTAAAACCCAATATATTGCACCATGCTTTCTGCTTTCTCCTTATCAAAACCTCTAAACAAATTATAGCCTTGAATTGCATAGCAACTCAAAAAAAAGGAAAAAAAAAAAAAAGAAACCTAAAACTAAACACAATTTAGTCTCAATGTCAGATCGTTTCCCCTGTAAATCAATGAAAGAGGCAGTTCTTCCTACTGCTTTCATGCATCTCAATGATGGCTAAAGGCTTAATTGAGCAAGAAAATACACAGCAACAAAACACATTCAGAAATTCAAAATACATACATATTACATTGCTTTGCCCTTTGAAAGTAAAAGTAAGATTTCCATACAAGAATCAGAAAATGTGAGATTTCTTGGAAAATCTCATCTCTTAAGTAATGCCGTAAAAAATGGAGTGTGCATTCATAATGTTGGTGAAGTACAGAACATGGAATATACTTCAATAGTGTCTCCACTATATTGAAGAAAAATAGGATATTAGAGAAAAGTAAATAATGGCAAAAATAGTGCTTGCCGACAGTGTATTGCTGATGATAAGAGAGGCTGAAATAAGCTATGCATTTAAAATTTGGTTTTAATAAGATAATAGAAGGACATGTAAGGTCGAGCTGTAAATAGCTGCTTGAGAAAACATGTATGAATTATTTATAATGAAGCACTGTACAGAACCATAATCATGATCTGTTGGTTGGACGAGAATAAATCATAGGAGAGGAGACTGAAGGGTAATATGATGCTGCCAGCATCATTTACAATCTCTTCTGAATGGGCCACAGAGTAAATGGATCAACACCAAAACAAAAGAACCATATCATTAAAGCCTGGGTGATAAAATCTTAAAACCAGACTCAATTAAAAGGTACAGTGGGTTAATGCAGGGCATAGACCTCACTTGCCCTTAGAGCTATAGAAATGATATACTAAATGCTGTCTACAGCACTTAAAAACTGCCCATTAAAACATCAACTTCACCGAGTTAACAGCTGTGGATTGTTCATGCAGTAGAACATCATCATGCCAGTCAAAAATTCATATGGCTAATAATCAGGTATGGAATTGTGGACATACTGACATTTGTAAATCACTTAAGTAATTTAAGGCTGTTGTATTTCTAAGGAAGTCCAAATCAATTAAGACGTTTTACAGAAAAAATATGAAGTGTTGAGCATTGTAGTAAGGATCTAACATATTTTAAATAAGAAATAAAATGTTGTAACAAACTGAATTGATATCATATACTCAGTATAACTGCTTTCTAAGATTTAAGCGACGCTAAAATTGGTTCTAACTACTACAGTACATAAGAAGAACTCACTCCAAGTGTTGATGAATGAGTTCAAACATTTGTGGCAAATCTATGCCATCTGTTCTGCCCATTAGTCTGACAAACTCTAGTTTTAGGATTTTGATAATTATGAAGAAATTGAAAGCCTCAAAACACACAAAATTGTCTCTTAATCCCTTCAATCACTGTGAGCGCGAGAGGTTCCTGTAGGCTGTTTATCTCAAACAGTAAAATTAAATGACCGAAATTCCTCAGTAAAGGAATGAAGTTGGCATGATTGAGTAAAAAGCTCTGTTGTCTTGAAGACCATTTACAGTGTCAGCCCATCTTCTAGCTTTGTTTTCTCCCAGAATGCATTTGTCTAAAAACTATATGAAACAGCTTTTTGATTACTATAGTACAGGAGTTATTTAGTAACACCAATCTTCAAAATCCAAATGTATTTGTATCCGATACATATCGCACAATCAGCCTTTACACTTCTCAGATGGAACATGAAAAGGATGAAAAAAGAAAATTGCCATGGACAACAAACCCTATTTTTCATACTAAAAATGTCTAAAGGGGGGGGGGGGGGGGGGGGAACCTTAAAAAAAGTCTTAGAATTTAAGAAAATCGATCATTAAGACATCACGTTTATTGAAAGAGTTCAGTGTTTATGGCATATGAAGTCATTCATATAATCTCCTTCATCAAGGCTCCTGTCAAACAGCTGTCTGGGTAAAAGGGTGAGATGGATGGATGGTATTTGAAACACTCAAACTTTCCAAAAAAAGAACACAATTGAGAGTGCTGAAAATGCATTTCCAACAGCAAATGAAGAGCACTAAAAATGCTAGTGTGTTCAACCCAAACACAGTGTTACTTATTTACAATATGAATATGCATACATACTGTATAATTACATTGTAAAGAACTTTGAAATCAGTGGGTCATATCATTAATGAAGTAGTAACTCTCTGGACAGAGAAGAGTTTCATTCTATAATGTAAATAATTGAAATAAGTCATAAATTACTAATATTATTAAATATGTATGCTTTCAAGGCCAAATTAATTTCAATATATAATGATTTAGGAAAATAAATATAAGCATCCTAAAATCTTGAATCTGCATTAAGACATCAGCACTAAAAAAAATACGAAACAAAACAATAAACTCTTATAGAGTGCGTTGTTTTATCACAAAGATTTAAGAAAAATGAGCTGAATCACAGAGAGATCTGTTCTCAACTCCAATAAACCAAAATCTAATTTACAGAATTTTATAATACAAACATGACAACACATCTTTTAGAGCTACAAATTATATAAACATCTATTTACTTAAAAATATTGTAGGAAAGAAGCTATATTTTAGTACAACAATTATAAATCCAGAGTATAGAATAAAGAAGGCAAATCAAAGCTACAGTGCAAATGCCTCTTAAACAGAAAGCTACTCGCATACATTTACAGTACCGAATGTTATTAGAAACAGCACAGAAATCTATGAAAATGCAAAATCCTTCCAATAACACACCTGAAAAATAACTAAATGGTTCTGATGCTTCAGATCAAGACCCCAGAAAACATTCCTATATTTGAACCAACCTGAACTCTTTCAGTGCAGGGCAATCTAAAATGTTACATTATACATTAACAACATGTCATTTAATGGCTCTACTGTCTTTAGGAAATAAGTCCGCTAACTGAAATGTTGGTTCCGGTTCCGGTTCCGGTTCCTGTTGTGTACCACTAACCAGATTAATGCTCAGCCATGACAGAGCAATACTGAACCTAGCTGTGGAGTCAGGACTACGGTGAATGCTCCAGATACACTTACAGGCAGGGATGAATCTGGAGACAGACACCAGCCCATGCATCTTTAAATCCTCATCGTATTCATTTAACATTCAGCATTGTCAAACTAGAAAAGCAAGCTTGATGAGTGCATTAACATATGCATTCTGTCTCATACATACAAACTCTAAGATGTTTTGGCAGTGCAATGAAATGAAAGACATTAAGTCCAACAGGTCATTCGGAGAAAGATGATGAAAGCTTGGGACCTCTTCAGAGACAGTAAAGTGTGCAACCATCTTCCCTCTCTGGGAATGTATCACCCCCCCTGCGGTCCAGAGAGCCTAAGACGGGTTTAGCGATACATTTTTGGTTACTGTTGTTTTGGCACAAAAAGGAGGACACCGGTTGAGGTGAAGGGTGAGAGGTTGAAGGTCAAACTGCAGTCTCCTGGTCTTCACGCTGGATCATTTGGTAGTGCTGGCGGTTCTCGAGATACGCCGCAAGTTCTGCATCTTTCGCCTTCTCGGCACGATGCTTTGGAGTGTCGCCCTGGAAATGAAGAGACATGTTAAGTCCAAACATAAAAAATGCTGGAGAGGTGTATATATATATATACACACACACACACACAGTGGTGGCCAAAATTATTAGAACACTAGTATTTTCTCCAGGTAAAATATGGTTTTCTTTTGCTGTAGTGTGCGATTAGGAGATATCAGTTTACATTTACATTGTAGTAAGGATCTAACATTTTAAATAAGAAATAAAATGTGGTAACAAACTGAATTGATATCATATACTCAGTATAACTGCTTTCTAAGATTTAAGCGACGCTAAAATTGGTTCTAACTACTACAGTACATAAGAAGAACTCACTCCAAGTGTTGATGAATGAGTTCAAACATTTGTGGCAAATCTATGCCATCTGTTCTGCCCATTAGTCTGACAAACTCAAGTTTTAGGATTTTGATAATTACAGTTTATCTGTTTATTGCCATTTTGCCATTAATTGTAATAATCCTGTGAGATTTTTGTTTGCACAAAGAGCCTGTCAACAGCCAGTGCTCCACACTGATCATCATCGGTCCGTCTGAAAAAACATGAAGAAACAGAACAAACTGAGACAGACTCAATCCAGAAGAACTGTGGCAACGTCTCCAAGATGCTTCAAGAGACCTCCCTGCAAAGCTACCTGAAAAACTATGTGCAAATGCACCGAGGGCAAAAGCTACTTTAAACGCAAAGGATGGTCACACCAAATGTTGATTTAATTTAGTTAACAGAAGTTAATTAATAAAGAAAATCTATTTATGGCATTATTTTTGATAGCATCCTCATTTTACAGCATTTTTACACAAGTGCCTAAAACTTTTCACAGTACTGTAGCTTTACAGGGAGGTCTCTTGAAGCATCTTGGAGACGTTGCCACAGTTCTTCTGGATTGAGTCTGTCTCAGTTTGTTCGTTTCTTCATGTCATTCCAGACGGACTGATGATGATCAGATCAGATCTCTGTGTGGAGCACTGGCTGCTGTCAGACTCTTTGTGCAAACAAAAATCTCACTGGATCATTACAATTAAAGACAAAATGAATGCTTGGAAACGTAAACTGATATTTCCTCCTGGAACACTACAGCAAAAGATAGAAATAACTGACTTAAAGGGGTCATATGATGCGATTTCAATTTTTCCTTTCTCTTTGGAGTGTTACAAGCTCTTGGTGCATAAAGAAGATCTGTAAAGTTGCAAAGACTAAAGTTTCAAATCCAAAGAGATATTCTTTATAAAAGTTAAGAGTCAGCCACACCTACCTAAAACGGCTTGTTCTAACACGCCCCCACATATCTACCTCACTATGTGGGAAGATTTGCATAACGCCGCCCAAATGTTCACGCAAAGAAAGAAGGCGTAACTTTTATTCTCACTGTAGTATTGTTGCCGCTTTCCGCCATGTCCTGAAGACGCTGTGTGCAAACTACTTTGTTTGGTCTTCCAAAAGAGGAC